>NC_092020.1:24662341-24777341 GCF_042242105.1 Pempheris klunzingeri | reverse complement strand
CAGGCAGGAGTTATTGCAGCAAATAAAACAGGGGGTGGATATTATTTTTCCAGCTAAAGATGTGGATCCTGGAAAGCTGGATATGAGAATGTGGGGCTCATATTAGTACACCCAGTGTACTATGACCAATAAATAAGCAGTGTTGTCGCATCTATCATTTTTACTGCTCAAACGCTGGATCCTTCCACTCTTATTGGATGATTCTGGTTTATTGAAACTTCTAATTTTCATACAGTAGTTTTGGCCATGATTCCTATCAGTTCTAACACTGTATTTATTACAGACTGATACAGTTTTACCTGCTTGTTTACAGCCTGCTCACTCGTGCTGCAGCACTGTCAGCACAGTCCAGACTTCAGCGCTGTTTAAGATAAACAGTAAATAACAGTATAAACTATATAAATAGTCTAACTCTGGCACACTGCTCACTGCTGCTGAGACATATTGGTGCTTGGTTTTAATTGTATAGTCTTACCTAATGTTTCAGCCTTGTGCTAACACAATGTATTAAAACAAAAAAGACACTGAAAACACCATTAAGGCCTTTAAAATTTAATTTGCAGGGAAATAGATCAATCCTGCGCTTTTACGGGTATCGTGTGATAAAAAGTTTGACTCATACGCTTTATTTTGCTGGCTCTAAATCACACAGATTCCAGATATTCAGAAATGAGAAAGAGGCGGTAATATGTTTGTAATAAGCTAAAAAGGCTCTGCAGACGTATCTTTTAAACCGGTCTGATCCTCTGAAGACAAACAGGGCCGAGAGGCTTCCTGGTTGATTATAATGGAGTAATAAATAAAAAAAAAAAAGAGAGAGAAAGGCAGAAACAAATAGATTTATATGGAGAAACACAGGAAGAAAGAGCTGCTAGAGGGAGGGGGGCATGAAACTTCTCAGAGTAAACTGATTAAGATAATTAAAATGTAATTACTAAGAATTACAACCAAGACCTTCGGATGTCCGGCATACTGTGTGTGTGTGTGTGTGTGTGTGTGTGTGTGGCTGCCGTCTGTGATGCAAAAGGCCAACCAGGTGCAAACCCTCTCCTGTTGAGGGGGGAGAGGAAGACAGAAAAAAAGACAGAATAACAGAGAAACAGAAGAAGAAATACAAAGCAGCGAGAGAAAGAACAAGAGAAGGCGATGCAGGGCCAGAAAGCAACATGACAGGGGCGAAAGTTTTCCAGTTGAGCCAGATCTCCCAGAGAGACGTCTGTTCTGGTCATTATGGAAGTCTACCTGTCATTCTGTGTGTGTGTGTGTGTGTGTGTGTGTGTGTGTGTGTGTGTGTGTTGTTGCAGCACTGAGGAATGTCAAGAATCCCTCCCCCCTAAAAGTGTCACTACCACGTCAGGCACTTCTATCAACTGGCCTCATCTCCACCTCTATTCCTCTCCATCCCTTCCGTCTCTCTCTCTCTCTCTCTCTTCTATCACTAAACCTGCTGGGTCATAACAAAGGGGTCAGAGGTCATTATGTAAAGACAGACAGAGAGGGGGAGGAGGGGGGAGGAGGGGGGAGGCAGTGAGAATATCTAGTCCAGTAGAAAGTGAATTATTTTCATTTTCCATGTTTTACGCTCTGTTTATGTAGCTGACACCATTAGCAGAGAGGTTCGTCTCCCGTATTACAAGCAAACAGTAGCGAGACAGACGAGGGTCATTAGCAACACAAGTCCAAATAACGATTAAGGATGCTTTCACATGAGTTAAAGTCTGTTTCGCTGCTCTTTGGTGCACGAGAAGCGACGTGTTTATGTCGTCCTGCAGAGTTATTAGCAGAGAGATGTGTGCTTATAGCAGGGCACTCTGTCCGAGTCTGTTTACTCCTAATGAGCTGCACAAGTCACCCGGTGAAACCAGCTCTATGATGTCTTCATGGTTATCTTCTTCTTCTGGAGAATACAACTGAGTTGCATTGTGGGAAATGTAGGATGCAGTGTTTTGGGAGCTCAATAGCTGGCAAGAGACTGTTTAAAGTCGCCTTTTTGAGATTCCTGTCTGGTGCGTGTTCTGACTGGTGATATAAAGGGGATGATGATGATGACATTTGCTGTCAAACCCTTTGCCAGCGTCGGTGTTAGTGTGAACCGTGGCTCTCAAACGGAGCGACAGAGCGATACTATTAAGCATGTGAAAAGTGAGAAGTGGCGTAATGCTCCGTGCTGCGCTTTTCCAACGCAGAGTCATTTGTCATCCACTGACAAGCCCTGCAACAGGACTGAGCCAGCGCCAACGTCAACAGTGTCTCGCTGAGGGAGAGGAGGACAAGTGAAATCTTACAAAAAGAAAGGCAGGAAAGAAGTGACAGAACAGAGAGGGCCGGAGGAAGGAAGGCGTGATGGGAGGAAATATTTACGAAAGGAAGCTTAGAAACCCAGATAAGAAAGAGAGAACAAGCGAGAGAGAGAGGAGACGTTGAGGAAGAGAAGAGGGGGAAAAAGGGAAAAGTGACAGAAAAAGAGCAAAACGGAGACACAAAAATGCGGCAGAGTGATGAAGAGATATGATTACAGGGGACAAGAGAGAGGAGATCATTTTATCTTGGTGAGAGAGTCCCTAAATCCCCCTGTTAACTGACATTTCCTCTTCCTTTAAATACCTTCATCTGAATTGCTTTTGTCTGCCTATCCTGCACGTGTGTGTGTGTGTGTGTGTGTGTGTGTGTCTTCAGTAATCTTAGGAGGCTTTGTGCTGCCATAGTTAGGTTAAGTCTTTCAGACCGGTATTAAATCCACTTGTTGAACACAATGACGTTACAAGTGGCTCCATTGAATACAACAGCGTCGGTTCTCACAAAATAGTGGGAAAGGAAGGCTTCAGTTATTCCTCATTCAGTTTGAGCCGCTGTTCTTTCCTTCCTTCCACCCTCGTTTCTACCCCTTGTTTTCCCTCGACATGTTTCTTGAGGCTGACAGGGCACTGAGCGCTGTGTTACATACCTATCATGTCCTGCACCGACAGACAGACCAACTGCCTTAACAAGAAAAATATCAACTTCATGTGGCTTGACAATTGTTAGATTGCTGGTTTCTGTCTGTGTTCTTGATGTATTTCCACTGAAATTGCAGGTTTTCACAAACAGAAGACAGAGTAAACCTGACAGGAGATTTCGGAGGCTGCCATGAGGATCGAGGAGAGCAAAGGAAGCAGAACGAAGAACTCTGCAGGGCTTTGTGACGATTTTGTTTCCTGCCCCAACAAACTGTGCATGGACTACAGCCATACGCAAGGAAGAGACTAATATTGTGTGTTTGCTACCACTTGTGTATCTTCTTTTTATTCTTTTACTGCAATGAAATCAGAAAACGATGCATTTATGCAGAACACCACAGAGAAAGGTGTCTCCTTCTGGCAGCATATTTAGTATTAAATCAAAATAGTAGACACATAAGTAGCGACAATCAAGAATGAATCACTAATAGACTAAATCAATAATAAAATAGACACGCTGCTGAAGGTTGTTCAGCTTTTGAAAACTTTTCTGCCAACAGTTCCTCTTAAAAAGGCTCCTAATGGATCACATACAAGTCGTTTGCAAATAGAAGATGAATAAAAATGATCATGCAGTGTCACAAGTACCTCACAAAGTCAAAATAATGCCTTAAAATCTCTAAAAAAAAAAAAGAACAAAGCCGTTCTTCCTGGCAGCAGGAGTGACTGAGCGCGTCTTCCAGGAAGAGATAAAAGCTGTTTAAGAAGACGGATAGCTCAGTTGACCCAATGCGTCGGCCCCATCGCAGCTCCAATGGCCCAATCAACCAATCATAAATTAGTTGCAGCAAGCTGTTATTAAAGGGTTCAAACATCCGCCCGGCAACGGAATCTCACCCTGAGCCGTGATTGGTGGGATAGCCCCCGGGCGCCGCGGTAACGACAGGACATAGCAATGACACAGAGCTATGCTGGTGTCGGCATCAGCTCAGTTGAAAGGTCAGCGGTGAGGGAGAGACCAGGCACGCTCACACACACACACACACACACACACAGCCAACGTGTGTGTGTGTGTGTGTGTGTGTCTGTCACATTCAGCCGCTCTCGTTAACTGAGAAGCTGATTTATTATTAGTTAATTACAGACCTCTGGATGCCAATCAATTAAGACTCAGAAACTTCCAGCAGCAACCTTCCATGGATTAAGCTGTGTGTGTGTGTGTGTGTGTGTGTGTGTGTGTGTGTTCCTTAAATCAGGAAGTGCAGCAGACTAAAGCTGATTCAGTGTCCAATAACGGAAGAACTCAGAGCCGCTTTCTGCTTTTCCTAATGGACTCTTTATTAAGTGACGTTACACTCCACAGACGGTAGTGACGTAAACACTGCCTGCACTGGGATCCCAGTAATCTGATTACCAGTACAGAGCATTTGAAGTGGGATCAGTTACATACTATGATTTTTGAATACATATGTAGTTACAGCTTGTTTTTCTATTAAAAAAGGGCGTATGAATAACACACCAACGTGCTGTTCACACACAGCGTTTCATGTTCTGTCCAGATGTCACACAATACCACAATAGAAGTGTTTTCAATAATACGACAGAAAACAATCCAAACAAATGGACACAGTGGGAGGACGAGACTGGGGTTCATTTCCTGTGTGAAACTACTTTAACTTCACTTCTATAAATTAAAGTACACTGGTGGCCATAAAGTTAATAGAATAAAATGTTTTTTTTACCTCTTCTCATGAAATGATTGTGACAATGTGATTTATTCTTGATAAATAAAGTTTATATCTTCTCAACTTTATTGATCAAACTCTTCCAAACACGTCACAGTGAAACTTAAACCACAATTAACCTTTGCAAACTATGTATTCAGGCTTTAACAACCATCATTCTTTTCCTAAACCTAACAACAGAGGTACATTTCTGTGCCTCGTTTTGGTCACGACACGCCATGAACTCATCACCTGAAAGGTCTCCTAGCGAGCTTTATTTAAAAGTGTGCGTACGTTGTATGTTTATTACTGCTAACTTGACCAGGATGAGTAGTTTTGATGCCTCGGTGAGCTTAAACTGACTAAATGTTGTCAACCCACGAGGTCACGTTGAACCTGCTGCACTTTATGTCTGAATGCTATTCACCAACAAAGACCATTTCTCTCAGACCCGAGGTTGTAACACTGTCTATCATAGTTTGTTTGCAATGTGTTTCTCAAAACGAAACATTTGCCATTTTTCTGTCCTGTTATTTAAAACCCTGAATTCATTGGGGAATCTGCTTTCACCTCCCTCCAGTGGACTTTCTCCTCAATGAAAATATTTTCAAAGGATCTTTTGCAACTTTCATGAACCCTTGCACCATAACCTCCAGAACCTTCAGTCTGAGTCACTCTGGACATGTTTGTTTCATTCTCTCCCAGCTAACTCCCTCTGCAAAGAGTTGCACAAAAGTTCAGCTGAAGTCGGTGTTTCCGTGCTGGCCGTCAAACACCGCCGACCGTCCAACGGTACGACCTCGACAGTCCTGGATTTCAGACCTACAAATCACTGCTAATCTAATGGGAGCTTGACTGTCAGTCTAGTTATGTGTGAGAGGGAGACAGAGGGAGGGAGAGGGAGGGAGGAAAAAAGGGAGACCGGCTGAGAGAAATTGACACCTATCGCAGCTAACCTCCTGTGAGTGTTCTGGATGTGAGAGCGGTCTCCGCCTGCCAGTTTCATCACCTTCGTCTCTGAATGCAGACGATCATGTAATGCATGCCATAATGACCTTTCGTGCGCTGAATATCCATTTCTTGGCTGTCAAAACAGTCCCTGACGTACCCTGAAGGTTAGAAAACTCAGCTCGTGAGCGAAAGGTCGGCGGTTCAGATCCTCAGCGTCCTTCCCTTAACGCTTACTGTGAACAAGCCCCTCGGGAAGAAGCAGAAGATCCTCCACTCGCTGGATAACCAACTGTCTGACATGTAAATCTACAAGGCAGTCCAGCTTTTATTAAGTCCCAGTGCTATTGATTCAGGGATGCATTTATCTGATTCCTATATGTCTCCGCTGCTGGTTAACAGATAATGAGCCATCTATATGCGCACACTATTTCACACGGCCTGAACCTTCGTTACAACATAAAGACAGATATGGTAAGAAAATGAGATAAGGGTTGGAAGATGAAATGAGTGTGGAAATGAGGGGGGAGAAAGACAAGAAGTCTACTGGCATGATGCATGAGAAACAAATGAATTGTGGGTAAGAGCAGGAGAGAGAGATGGACCCCGGCCGGTAGCGCAGTGGATAATTGCGCATGCCATCGGCCTGGGGAACCCGGGTTCGACTCCCTCCCAGTCCTGGCTACCAAAAATGGGCGAGGGTTGTGTCAGGAAGCCAAAATCTACAAGCGGATCATCCGCTGTGGCAGCCAGAAAAAGAACAACAACAGCAGGAGAGAGAGATGGAGGAATAGTTCAGGTTCAGTGTAATCACTGGGATGAAGACTGCAATCTGAATTAGCCACAACCAAATGTTGAGAATTGGCGCTATAGAATAGAATAAAAAGCCTTTATTGTCATTCTACTGGGTACAACGAGATTAAAAGGGCACACAGTAGAAAAAACACAGTATACAAAAAGGTAGCAGAAAAAGTGGTAGCCTAGTATAAATACGTGGATACTGCACAGGTGTGGGGTAGAATATTGCTATGAGTTAAATAAGCACCGTCCTGTCTTTAGTGTACGTGGTTTCAACAAATGTGGGTCTAACTTGCATGTTTCCAAAACTGCAAATCAAACATGACACATGTTTATTAATGTATAACACCAGGTCGTAAACCTGCACAAAACTTCAAATAAACTCTGCAAGCCAACTGGCAAGTGTCACACGGCTGCATTTAAAGGCGTGCGTCGACCGCGGGGAAACATAAGTGTGTGGCAGAGACGAGGAAAAGATGTTTTCTAGTTAATTTATTAGTCTCATAAGGTGATTCGCAAACAGTGTGTGGACCAAATTTACATCCAGCAGCACGGGCCTGTAACCCCGACTACCATGACTCACTGAAAACCAGCAGTGAGTCACCCGCCCACACACACACACACACACACACACATATGCACACAATTGTTTCTCAAAACACACTTTCTCACCTCTGTCATGCTGTAGAGAGCTGATAAGCTTCCAGAAAGCCCATGTATTCATTACACACACACACACACACACACACACACAGCTGTGTCGTATAGTGTATGTAAATTAATTTGCAGCTTCCCACAACCTCATGTATCCTCTGGCCTGTTTTCCTCCAACTGATTTATATCCAAAGTGCCTTTTGGGGCCACAAAGTACAGCAAAGTTAAACATATAATCATGCACACACACACACACACACACACACAATCAATAGAAAGGGAAAGTAAACACCGCTCTGCTCTTGCTCATACAGGGTGGAATGTGTGAAGCTGTGGTGATGCACTAACACCTCCACTATAGACAGATAGATGGCCAGATAGATGCACAAGCGCAGGTGGACTGTGGGATACATGAGACATACAAAGGAGCCCGCAGAGGAGCAGAATAAAAGCGAGAGAGAGAGAGAGAAAGATCCTTTTCCTCCCTCTTCACCACGCAAGAGTGAAAAATACGATGTGGGCTCAGAGGCTTCGCATGGGTGACGCTTCTGAGTCAAAATTCACTTTCAGAGGCATCAGATTTCAGTCTGCAAGAGCCAGAACAGGATCAAGTACATTTTAGAAACGGGTTAAGGTTTGAGGAAACTAGCCAGTCCCAGAATAAAAGATATAGTTGATCTTAAAAGTGTTGTTCTATATTTGAATGAATCATTTATTCATTAAACAATCTGAAATCGATTCTGCACGCTTTAGTTTGGACTACAACAAACGTTAAAATGTGAAACAGTGAACCCTTTTTGTCATCAGCTAGATGTTTTTGCCTCAAGCTCTTTATACTTTATTTCTGATCCTGCATGTTACACATAGGATTTGCTGCAGATTGACTATTTATCGTGTAAATGACTTTATGAATTCTGTTTCAGACTGTTCAGTAAGCTTGTAGGGTATTTAAGTCTTTGTCAAGCAACAAGTCACACTGTTGTGGCGTAATTTTAGGAGTCGACTTCCTTTATTGTAGGAATTTTCACAGACGTGTGACTCTTTGACAAAATATGACACATATCCCCGAGACCTTAAAATCTATATAAAAGTGGTGATTCAACAGTTACTTACATTAACCTCTTAAGACCCGAGCTCTTGTTTGATATGCATTTTTTATTTCTCCTTGCTCTTTGGGCTTATTGGACCCTGATAAGTATAAAACCTAAGCATCATCTTTGTACATGGTGTAGTTTTAGAGAAACATTATGTCCACATATGTGGACAATCGGTCTTAATTTCCAGAAAACACAATAAAGTCACCTTTGTGCAAAACTCTTTATTTCCACCCTGAACATAGCAGTTTTTTTTTTCCTGACTGCTTTTGCATGTATTTATAACACATACAAAACATATTTTGAACATGTTTTGAAAATCACGGTGCAAAAAAAAATATGAAATATCAACAATTTTGCCCACATACATGTCCATACATTAACTACTATGGTAATATAACCCAAAATGTGATGTCCACGCATGTGTACGCCAGGTCTTTAGAGGTTAACAACCTTAACTGACCCTCCATGAAGTGTCTATATTGACCATATTTGCATTCATCAAACAAGCAGTTAGACAAACATCAAACATTTTTATGTGTGAAGTGGATTCAGAGTCTGCAGCGCAGGAAGTCAAACAAACAACGACCGACAAACCGAACCAAAAATACTGTTTATGAGAAAAGCATCAGGAATTCACAGAGCCAAGTTATCATAATTAAAGAACTGTCAGATCCTGTCAGTGTGAAGGTTAAAACTGTTAAAGCTTCTCACACAAACAGCAGACAGACTTCGTGATGACAAACTCAGTCCGCTGAAGGACTCGTGATCGTCTCTCATGGCTTCACCAAGTTAGTTTGGTGCCGCAATTGATTTTAGTGTCTCTCTCTGTCCCCCCCTCCCTCCTCCTCCCTCTTCAGTCTCTCTCTCCCATCAGATTAACTTCCCTCTTGTGGTTTCATCTCTTTCTTTTTTCCTCCCTCCCTCCCTCCCTCCCTCCCTCCCTCTCTGATGTGATATCTGAACTGAGAGGAGAGAGAGCAGATTCCATACATTATTAACGGCTCTCTGACGGATCCTCCTAGATAAAAAAAACACCACGGAGAAGAGTTGGTGACGAGGCGAGAATACAGGCTGCAGAGTAAAGCTGGTGGCCAGAAAGGGATAGAGTTGGAAATGAAAAGACTATTATCACATTTTCTCAGGTTGCTGACTTTCTTTTGTGAAACTGGAAACAATCAAATTAAATGAATAACGACAGAGAGCTGGAACAAAGTCATTTCACAACTGCACAAAGCTAACGTTGTACCCTGAGAGATGTCCCTGATAAAATATTGCCAATCATTGCTATAAAATGCTGCTTTATTATTCTGCCAAGTGAACTTTGTTGTTTTCTATCCAGAGATCAACACAGATGATCTGAAACATTACGCCCTCGGCTCTAATCGCTCCCTGCTTACATTTAGACACAACGTGCCGTCTTTTCTTTCACCACATACATGAACAGTAATCTAATTCAAGCGTGTTCTGGGGAACGTTTCGATCTTCTGCATGAAATTCAGTTGACAGCTGGATGACTGTCATGTGGCTGCAGAGACAAAAAGACAGACAGAGACACTGGAGGAGGCCGACGTGATTGGCATTGCTGGGATTCCTTTGAAGTCCTCTGTCTGTTTGTGGGCATGCATCTGTGTGTGTGTGTGTGGAGGAGGAGGAGGATGAGGAGGAGGAGGTCACAGTTGGAAATCTCTCACACGGGGGGGGGAAACTTTAACAAGACTTAACTTAACTTAACTAACAACTCCACAGACAGACTATTAATCCTTCATAAACAATGTCCTCAGAGTCTGTCTGTCATTCAGGCCTCCTGATCTGTATATGTGGTGCTGATTATTACTTTAAAGGTTAAGAGTCAGGACTCTTCCTTCTCTTTCTCTCCCTCCACTCATCTTTCCAAAAGCTGTTTCTGAGGACATTTTAGATTTCTTACTCAGTTTTGTTCTCACCTCTTTCTCTGTACTATCACTCATGCACATCCTGATCTATGGACATGTGTGTGTGTGGTTAATAAACACAGACACACTCGTAAAAAAAGCAGTCAGCATACCCACCTTCATGCACAAAGACACTCAGTGATTTCCAACAAACAGAGCAGTTGCTGACAGCTGACTCTCGGTGAACAGACAGACACACAGACGGGGGGGGGGAATCACGGAAGAGGCAGCGGCAGTGCTCAACTTCCCCCTTTTGTTTGATTCATTCAGTTCCTCCCCCTGCACACCTGCTGGTCTGTGTGCCTCTCTTATTCTCATTTCATTCATTAGTCTGCAACAAAATAGGAATTAGGTGACTAGAACCAATCAAATTAGAGCCCTACATGATGAGCATTTGTTTCTTCTATGCTGCAAAGCTCTGACTGAGACAACGGTGAAGCATGTAAATGAACACGTTCCACAGAATATAAGGAATCTATGAGGAAGCTCTTTAGTAACACTTAGTAAACTGCTACCTTTTTAAAACATCATGATGTTTTTTCTTTCTTGTGCTTTCCTTCTCTTAAACTCTCTTTTACAGACCTCGTCTTTGTCCGCTCTCCTCCCTCCCCCCAGCTAAACCAGTAAGGAATGCAGTTGATGAGGATTTCCCAGTCTGTGTGTTCCTGCCCCCCGATATGCAGAGGCGCACACCTGCAGGGCACCTGAGGTCACAGGGTCACACACACACACACACTAACACACACACACACACACATACACAAACAGAGACACACTTTGTGCGACATGCATGACTGGGCACCAACTACCTGTTGCTCTCACTATCTTTTTACCTCTACCTGCACTGTGCACGGCCGAAAAAACACACTCTCTCTCTCTTTCTTTCTCTCTTTCCTTCTTTCTTTGAAGCCACCCAGAGTGCAACCAGTGAGAAAGTCATTAGCGATAGTAGTTTGTACTGGGATTAGGAAACTAAGCTGGTAAATACAGTGAGGCTTTCAGCTGGCAGCCAGAAAACGGAAGGGAGAGGAAGAGACAAAGGAAGCGGTAGATATAGAGCGGTGAGGAGGGAGGGAGTGACCGAAGAGAGGGGTGACAGAAGGTGAAAGCGAGGAAGACAGACAGACAGAAAGCCAGGCGCGATTAGGAGCCGGTCAGTAAAGTAGAAAGCAGCTTCCCTCGCTGCTCATTAAAAGTTGAGGGAACTCAAACAGAGCTGGTGGCAGCTTGCAGTCCTCCTGCTGAAAACCAAACAGAGCGACGGAGCGAATGGGAGGCGAGGAGAAAAGAAGAATGACAGAGAATGGAGGTACTTAGTTTTCCCAGTCGTTTAGCAGTCGTGTTGTTGTCGGTCTTTAGAGGAGCTTAGAGAGGACGGCCATTCAGTCTGGGGCGGGCGGACACAGCTGCTACCCACACACACACACACACACACACACACAGGGAGGCAAGCCAGGAGAAAAACACACACCTCTACAGCTTACTTCCCATCTCATGTATTTCTCTTACAAACTTACTACATATTACACCAGGGAACGCTATAATACAGCAACATAAACAAAAATACTCCTGAAAAAAAAGAACTAGAAATGACTTTAGGCACCGTTTGTGT
This sequence comes from Pempheris klunzingeri, assembly GCF_042242105.1. NCBI lineage: Eukaryota > Metazoa > Chordata > Actinopteri > Acropomatiformes > Pempheridae > Pempheris > Pempheris klunzingeri. The sequence goes on along the minus strand of NC_092020.1, from coordinate 24,765,641 downwards.
GATTATGGGGTACGTTTAGTTCATGTTTGAATGGTCTGAAGCGTGCAGACGATGCCTATATGTCTACGTGTGCCTCTTTTGAATATAGCTGTTCCTTTCATTCTTCGGGGTGGTGTATAATAACGGTGCCAGAATAGAAAAGAATAGCTCAAATGTGCGTATGTAAGATGTAAAAAAAGTGAGTCCACCAAACTCCCTGCTGCCACGGCAACGCAGGAGACAACCATCGTGACTGAGCGGCCATAAAAACTTTCATATAAAAAGTGTGTGAAATGACCCAATCACATCAAAGTCAACGCGTTTAAATTTAGAAAGAAGAAATAAATGTAGAAGTTGGACACACATCAACACACACACACACACACACACATCAACACACATACAGTCAGACATTGTTTGAATTGTGTGTGTGTGGGACCAAGAGCGAGGAGGATTCGCCTGGTGACAAAGAGCCATCTATGGACGGAGGGATGTGGGTTTGGAGGGTGTGAAAGACGGGAACAGAAAAAAGGAAAAGGAAGAGCCAAATGAAAATGAGTGTGTGTACACAGACATACAGAGGCCCTCCAGGCTAAATGAAATGGACTCTCTGTGTGAAGGGCTGAAAGCTTTTAAACAAACTAAAGAAAGGAGGGCTGGACTCAATATCCAGAGAGACAGACAGACAGACAGATATGTCCAAATAAAGATTTTTTGGGGGACGAAAGAAGTAGCTGTCCTTTCCCAGGAGCTGAGTCGCCAACATGACCGTTCGTTTCAGAGTTAACTTGCATCAGTTTGATCATTTAACTTGGAAAAATAGCAGCAAATCAGCCCTGATGACATGCAATTAAGTTTGATGTCAGCCGCTGCCCTGACAGAGCACAGCCGGGGGGGCAAACAGGCCCAGTGGAGTCAAAGATCTCCGCGCGTGCAATTACGTTCAGGTACATTAGCATTAGCTGCAAAAACAGGCAGGTTTAACGGTCGACCTGAAGAGGAAAGACTTTGTTTGTTACGCCGCTCAGATGAAAACAAAGTAGGTTTTATTCTGACTTACAGACTGTACTGCTGAGAGACAAGCTGCTAAGTCAGGAGGGAAAAAAACTGTTTTTGTGAAAGTTATTTGTACAGATTCAAAGTGAAGACGGATATTTGTTCACAAAGAGAAGCAGGTTCTAACTACTTTAATAAAAATACAGTCATTAAATGCTGCTGAAGCGGTTATATGTAAAAAAAAAAAACCCTCCACAGATTATTGTCTCATCTCTTAACTCCACATCAAACACACATCTTGATTCTCTCCAGTGTTCAGCTATGGGCACAGTCGCATCCGTCTCTCACTGTGCTCACCTCCTTCCACTGAATTCCTTCAGCAGCATTTTTCATTTTCTGGTTTGAACACGAGGCTTCTGGTGCAGCGTGGTGTGAATATTTTTGCATCATTAATGTCCTTCACCAAAAGGAAGGAGAGCGCTGCTGCTGGATATGCCTCTAAATGTATTTTCTACTAAGAATTACATCTGGTACATGGAAATGAAGTATCTCATCTACAGACTGTGAAAGCTTAGATGCATAATTACTTTTTTTTTTTTTTTCAAAAACAAAGTTCCGGTGGCTAGTGGTGTGTGTGTGTGTGTGTGTGTGTGTGTGTGTGTGTGTGTGTGTGTGTAATTTCAGTTTAGCGGACAGTAAAAAGAGGAAGCTGTGGGCGCTCGGCTCCTCTCTGTACTCTCTATGTGGTTTGGGTCTGTGTGAGTGTGTGTCTTGCTCTGATCATGGGTGAGTAGAAGGGCAAGCGTATGATGAGCCCGACTCTGTGTGTGTGTGTGTGTGTGTGTGTGTGTGTGTGTGTGTGTGTGTGTATTGAGTGTGTACATGCACATTTCCTTTGCCTTCAGATCATATGAGCGTGGGAGGTTTAAAAATGCTACATCAAGCCAGCAGCACGAGCAAAGATATATGTGTGTGTGTGTGTGTGTGTGTGTGTATGTGTGTATGTATGTGTGTGTGTGTGTGTGTGTGTGTGTGCATATAGATTTCCCAACCCGCCTATTTACAGCTAAAGGAAAACTGTGATTAGAGAGAAAGGAGAGAGAGCGAGAAAGAGAGAGACAGAGGGAGAGAGGGGGCAGACAGAAAACTCTCTCCATCTGGCCCAGTGGTGAGGCTGCCAGAACACACACACACACACACACACACACACACACACACACACACACACACACACACACACACAGAGGCACAAACACACACACACACAGGCACAAATACACCAATGCAAACAGTGTTATTTTCTTGTTTTCTTCTATTCTCATTCCAGTCATAAACAATACCTCACGAACCATCATCCTGAACAACACCAGAGCGCACACACACTCACACTCACACACACACACACACACACACACACACAAACAAAGTACATGAAAGGGTGAGACAGATAGGCTGACAAACAGACAGCTCGACAGACAAACACACCAACGGAGCAGACGGAGAGACAGACAGTGTCTCCCCCTTAAAAACAACCACAGCGGCTTTTGAATTTGAGCCCCACAAACACAAACCACAATGTCGGAGGGTTTAGGGATCGGGTAACACACACACACACACACAAACATACACACACACTTTCATGGTCTTATTACAAACTTAATACTGACTTAATCACTGCAGAGGATTCTAAATCCTTTTCCTGGCCACAAAGAGTCTTTTCCTTTCCTCTAATAAAGACGACCTCTCTGCTGCTCCAGTCAGACAGATACGGGTGCTGCAGAGGATCAATTCATCAGTCTGCATCCTTTATTGAATTAAACTTACCATCTACCTGAATGAGGGGAAAATGCCCCTAGATGGGAGCTGTGACTTCCTGAGTCTAGATCATCAAGATGGAAACTCTTTAATGAAGATGGATTCATTCTTTTTTTTCTTTATTGATGCACCCGGGGGCCAAAACTAAAAGTATCATAAGAAATGTTTTATGAGCAATGCTAATGTTTTGAATAGAAAAGGTTAATATTCTATCTGCAGCGTGACCAGTTTCACCAGATCTCTCTTATAAAACAGTCAATGTTCCTCGAGGGACTTCATGCTTAAATCAGGGGATTTAAGGGGAGGAGACACAGTTAATAAATGCACACTTGATCTTCAAAATGTCGTCTGTTATTGTAATATCATGTCCATTATTCACTTGTGTTTGAGAAACGATACCTTTCCATGTCATCGTACATATATTCTTTTTCTTTTTTCTATTAAAGTATTGTCATGACCTTGTATGGGGGGTAAATCACTCCACCACTACATCTCAGCAAAGTCACATTGCAGCTTACAATGTCGAAAGCAGTTTTTTTTTATTGTTCCATAAGTCATGCATGATATCTGAAACGCTGCTGACAGGGTTCTAATGAAGCTTTGGAAAATATGGATGAGAACGATTAAGCCATTGTTTTCCAGCTTTCTAAAAAATGTGATGATTGACCCACAGAGGCAGCTTCAGTTCCAGCTGAAATCAGAGACTTTAGATAGGCCAGAGACGGCCATGTTTGTTTTACAGACACACAAAAGATGCTTTTGCATCCACACACTCGGTGCCGTACGGTCCTGCTGGCTGAGGACTGCGCCATCGTGACTTTTTAATTTTCAAAACGACCAAAGATGAGTGAACCGCCAACTCTCCTAGGAAAAAGGAGCGCACGGAAATATTTCAATTTAACTTTTAATATGTTGAAATGCTTTAAAATCAAATCCTACCTAGACCAGGGTTTTGACATAAGTCCCCACGTCTGGTTTGTTACTCAATCAACTGCATGCATATGCTAATACTGGTCCCTGTAAACGAGCTTAGCAGACGTGAGCTGTTAGAGGGGGCTGAGAGTGTCCTGCTGTGCTGTTAATGTACTGGTCAGCCACAGGGAAAAGTGCTCATTTCTCTCTAACGGTTTTAAATGACTTGAAGAAATGACAAATTAATCTCTGATGACAGGATCAAACCAGAGAGAAAACTCATAGAAGGGGTTTGGTTAACATTAAATACATGTAGACAGCACGTGCACAGATGCATCTGCATCTGCAGACGCACAAACACGCTGAACACTTACTGTACGCAGACAGACACGTACGCAGGCGAACACATGCACATACACAGTGACCACAAACGCTGCTCTGTCAGGCACCGCAGAAATGAGAGAGGTCATCTGATGAAAGACCGGAGGATAATTGATGATATTTCTGTGCCGGAGCCTCTTCTGCCATAAAACAGATTTCACATCTGTTATGTCGATGAGTTTGGACAGTTGACTTGAGATTTGGGAGCAGGAACTAGTCGTCCCAAGAGGAGGTGGCAAGAGAGGCAACAATTCACTCGATTGTGTCACCGTGATACAAGCTAGAGCCTTGAACAACCAACGGGCGGCATAAAAATGATCAGTTTTCTAGTTTATAACCGTTAGCAAATGGGTTCATTTGGATAAAAAGTCCATAAAAGCAGTAATGCAATATCCTTTCTTCTATAACCTACATAATACCTCCTTGGCTGCGGCGCTGCAGAGACAGCAACTTCTGCACGTGTCCACTAATCTACTTCCAAAAGAAGGACAAAGAGGAAAAGGACAGACGCAGACAAAAAGAAAAAAGGGGGAAATAAAAAGATAAAAGTAGAGGAAGATGCCAAAGCCTTGCCCTTTACAGTTAATACTGGGAGGCTCAGAGAGAAAGTTGGCCAGAAAAAAACAGAGAAAGAAATGTTCTTCAAGGATGGAAGTTCACCTTTTATGAAACAGAAGGATTCTGGCAAACTTTGGTTTGACAAACTTCATTAAAAGTCAATAAAAACCCTTAAGTATCAGCGATTTCTGGGTGAGAAATGAAGACATTGTAAAAGTATATGCTGAACACTTAAAACTGGACTTTGTAAAATCTAAAAAAAAGCGATTAGTTGCTTGAAACGGTTGTCGGATCACCAAGTCTGATTTATTAAGCCTGATGGATGTAAAGATAATCTGCATTTTGGCTTTTTTTCTGTGGCACTAAAGACTTTGTGCCCACGGTGCTTGACTGAAAGAGAGTGAGAGACAGACAGACAGACAGACAGACAGACAGACAGACAGGTAGGCAGGTGGAGGCGCGCCAGAAGGAAAGAAAAAAAAAAAAAACACAGAGAGGAGTGAGGACAGAAAACAGACAGAGGGATATCCTCCCGCGGTCTACGCCGGCACATAGGTTAATTCTATTATTCCAGGTCTGCAGAGTGGAAAAAGTAAGGATGACGCTTTAGATTGAAAACAAATGTCAGGAGAAATGAGCTTCTGCCTGTCTGTCTCAAGTGGCTGCAAGGAGAGAAAGGACAGACTGTCTGAGAGAGAAGCTGCTCTACGTACACAAAAATGTGCATCTCAAAATATTTGGTTTTTTCCTGCTGGATGCTTCCAAGTGGTTTCACATTTGTCTCTTGATTTTCTCATTTTAGTCGTCTTCCAAAATGTTGCTGCTGTTGCAGATTGCAGTTTATTCTGTTCCAGACGCTACGCAGGGAGTCAGACGGGGCCACGTGAATCCTTTCTAGGCAAAGCGAACATTAAATGTTTCAAATGATGCGTATAATATCTGACAGGATCGGAGAAGGATCCATATTAATATGATGTAAATCTGAATTTTAATGAAGTCAGAAGACAGAAAATTGAGCATGAAAAAAAGAGTAAAATGTATTTTGTCCCCTAATATCCAGTGAACCCTTTTTATGAAGAAGTTCTACTACTAGAAGCACTTTAAGCACCAAGCGGCCTGAAATCACAGTTTTTGAGGAGGAACTCCTGCAGTGCAGAATATGAAGAAGTGCACGAGTAAAGGAGGAGAATGATGGATGGAAAAGAAGAGGAGGAGAAGGTCTGAATGTACGAGAGGACCGAGGAGCGCTTGTTTCAGGGATCACAAATTATGCGACGACCCCCGTCTCGACACGCAGAGCTGTCAGTGCGGTTACGAGTCTATTAGAGACTCAGGTGAACACGTATGTGCACATGCATGTTAAAGGTAAACATGCCTGATGGGTCTGGAGGAGCACTTAGACAAAGTGATGGAACAGCAGCAACTCTCATCACGTCCACACACACACACACACACACACACACAAGCGTCTGTGTTTCTCACCCGTGTCGAGACGCACGCAGACGCCACTTAATGGCTTTTTGGGTCAGCACTGAAAGCAAAGCATCATGGGGGTCATATGTTACCTTCCCGGCGTCTGCGCTGCTGCCAGCTCTTGACCTTTGACCCCACAGAGCACGGCCTGGGTGCTCTGTCAGGTCGAGTCAAGGCAAACACATCCCCGTACGATGCAGCGCAGGGTCGGCTGAAAGTTTTCGCTAAGTTTTCCTCCACAGAGGGACGACGGAAAGTATGAGAATCAGCGAGAAGGTCGTTGTTCTGACCTTTTCCCTGAGAGACGTAAGAAAGAATTAAATCCGACAGAATCATCTCACACTGAAATCCACTTAAACACAGAATCCTAGACTGCTTGCTGAAAAGGTCAAACCCCGGTGCGGGAAAATAACAGAAGTCTAGACAGAACTTTAAACTGAGCCAAAATGACAGTACACCTGCACTGACCCACTTCTGGTTGACCTAACCCTTTAACAGTGATGCCGCTCAGGACGATGTAACCCCCGACGCCAAAACATCAGCGTACCTGTTTCGGGACCTCTGGGAAGGTATTTTAAGTAAATCACAGTTTGAGTAAGTAAAACAGGAGGAAACGATGGGCTGCGTGCTCTTGTACACTATACAATTAGTGGTGGAATTTGATTCTTTAATAGTACACAACTACAAACACGGAAGAAGGGATAAAACGGGTGTTTAGACTTACGAGCAAAGCAAAAGTTTTCTCCGTTTTCAAATAAGTTCTGATGCACGTAAACACATTTTCGCAACCTAAAATTTGATGTGAACACAAAATAAAAAAACAAAAGACAAAATAAATAAATGAAAGCTGGTCTTGAGTTTTCTCTTCTCGGGGGAAGCAAACAAATTAACACTGTACCAAAACTTGTGTTGTCACGGCAACCGTTTCCACAGCAGAGCTTGTCAGAGTTGTGATTAGGCCAATTAGGCTGGAGACTAATTATGGGATGTATTTAAAGCTGTGCGTGTGTGTGTGTGTGTGTGTGCTCTATCTAACTAACTTAGAGGTGCCACACACACACACACACACACACACACACACACACACACACACAGAGTGCAGAATGAACAGGAAGCCTGTACTTCTCCCTGCATGGCTGCTGTTCACTGACCCATTGAAGACAGCAGGCAACTCCGTCAGCACTGCAGTCAGGTGTGTGTGTGTGTGTGTGTGTGTGTGTGTGTGTGTGTGTGTGTGTGTGTGTGTGTGAGAACATGTGTATGTGTGTGTATGTGCGCGCATGCATACGTGCACATCAGGATCTATATTCCAAAGAAAACCTGTGTGTACGTTGTGTGTCCACATCTGCATGCCTCCTTACCTACAAGCCTTTTGCTTCCGCTCGTGTGTGTGTGTGTGTGTGTGTGTGTGTGTGTGTGTGTGTGTGTTTCCAGGTAGAGAGCCCTTCCTCCCAGTTCAGTTTTCACTCAGCAGATTTCATTAATGTGGCTCCTCGAGGAGTCTTTCATCTCACAGCCTTTTCCGGAAAGGTAGAATGGTCTATTTACCAGCGGAGCACGGCCAAAAAGCTGAAACTGCTATTATTACTACATCTACCTCCTGAATTAGACTGGTGATTAATAGAGGGTCTGTATGTGTGTGTATAATGTGTCTGCAGTGTGTGTGTGTGTGTGTGTGCAGTGGAAATGACCTAAAGTAGTACAAAGAGGAGGAAACACTTTACGGAGAAAGAGGGATTATTGGAGGGGAAGAGAGACGTTCCTTTTATTACCCATTAAGAATCTTAAACCTCAAAGTGAGGCGTTTAGTGCCGAGTCCCTCTTTGTATAAATCCACAGATACTTTCTGAACATTTGTTACTGCAGTTATCTGAGCACTTCAAACAGGAAGCGTGATTTACGCGACAGCTCGGGGCTACACCCGCTAATGGTCGCATTTAGAGTCTAAACAAGCAATAGAAAAGCCAAATTATGCTTACACATGAAAAACGCAATGCGATTTTACTGCGTATTCAGCCTGAAAGAGATGAATCAATCGAGTAGTATCTGCATTTTAGACGGTATTTTCTCAGAGGATACGTGAGAAGAGCTGATATGTGTGTGATAAGTGGTGTTTTCCATCTGTGAGCCACTCTTCAGGAAATTGTGAAAAAGCACTCCAATTGGTGAATTCAAAAAACCCCTGGCTGTGTTAATATTAGTCACTAATGGTCTCTCTGCACAAGTGAAGTGGTGCTTCGCAGTGAGAGACACACTGTTTACAGTCAGGAGCTCATTAGCCCAGAGGAAAAGTGGTGGCAATATTTTGGTATCTGTTTTTTTTTTTTTTTTTAATAGCTTTGTAATTTGTAACACACTTGGGGGAAACAGGAAGCAGATTACGAACAAGACAAGCACTCATAGAGATCGAGCACGGGGCTGCGCTGCCATCGGACACAGAGAGTCAACCTCTTGAGCTGACAGACAGACAATGGCCTGAAAGGAACTCCAATTATCCCAAAAGATCCCAGAGGAGACAACTGAGAGGATTGTGTCTTCTCGGCTGGACTGTGGAAGGAGAGCTGGAGAGAGATGCCGCCGCTCTCCAAAATAAGACGTAATATTCCTCAAATCCAGACACGTCTCAGGGAAAGTTACGACTCCTCTGCAGGACAAACACCACACGACAAATGATGGCTGTTTTAAGGTGATATATTTCAAACCACATGTTGTTGTGAGTGTGAGAGTAGCTCCAAACGGGATCTATATCTTGTGAAATGTCAGGACAAGCACAGTGTAGGTGGTGACCTGCACCTCTCCAGGATGTCGGCCCCTGGCAGCAAATGTTTGTGGAGACAAAGAGCGAGGAGGGGGCGACGGGAGAGGAAAACAGGAGGAGGAGGAGAAGAGTCGGACATATTTTCTGCTGGTGATGATTGTTGACTTACTCCCACTGTCTCTTTCTCTCCCCACATTCTGCCATTTACCTCTCAGTCTTCTCTCCCCTCCTGTTTAGCCTCATTGTCTGCTGCTCTCATTCTGGCTCTCCTCTCCACACAAACATCCCTCTGTGAGTTAGGAAGTTTGTCAGCAGGCGAAAGACAAACTGCCACTCAGCACTTGGACAGAATGGAAAACAGAACAAAGGTTGAAGACGTTATTAAATCACTATTTGTTTTGCTCTCAATTCTTTCAATTTAACTTTCCAAGTCTGCACTGAGACATCCAAAATCTGCTGCATGTCTGCTAGCGTAGTGTTTGCTGCTCTGTCATTGATTGTAAGCCCTGATAGGACCGAGCCAAAGGAGAATGTCACTACAGGAATCCAACCTACATAACATACAAGGTATTTGTAGTTCTACTTTTACTTTACTCCCATGATTCTCTGCCTCGTGCTGACCCGTCCTGAGGCTGCTGTTAAGTGTGCATTTAAGTCATGACAGCAAAAAGAAAGTTTTTTTTCTCTCATGAAAAACATAACTGCCAGAAAACGAGCCAACGAAGCTGCTGGTGATGGTGACACTGCTCAATGGGAGCAGCTGTGGCCGAAGCATCCTCATCCTCAGCGGTTTGGTAAATGAGTATCAGAATAAGTAGCAAAGCTGCCTGTTTCATTATTTATATATTCTTTTATTTCTATTCCTGTAATAAATATATAGAAATGTCATTTGATGATGATATCGATTATAATATTGGTAAAAACCAAAGGACTGAGAGAGCGCTCGCAGCGTTAGCTTTAAAGACTTCCTGCTCTGAATACAAAGACAGAGGACCATTTAGCTCAAGAGAAAATAAAGGCAGCAACAAATAAATAAAAACAAAATGATGTTGATGATGAAGAAAATCACGGATGATGACGATGACGATTGTTATGCTGCCTTTTTCTAAATAAGGTACTTAGACACTCCAATTGACTCCAGAAGATGTTTCTGGCCAACCGGAGGCCTGTAATTATACACACTGATATGTTTTAGACGATGAGAGTGGAGCTCACGCACACACACGACGTAGTGCACACACACACGCACGCACGCACGCACGCACGCACGCACGCACGCACGCACGCACGCACGCACGCACGCACGCACGCACGCACGCACGCACGCACACACGCACACACGCACACACACACACACACACACACACACACACACACACACACACACACACACACACACACACACACACACACATGCATAATGTCTGCCACTCTAGACTTGGCAAAGTTTTCAAAGAGAGCAGGCATCAGGGCCCCAAAGTGTGTGTGTGTGTCTGCTTAAAGCCTTATTCCCGTCATTTAAAATATAATCCATATATGTGTGTGGTAGGTCCACAGTGTTCCAGGAAGGAGTGCGTAACTGTGTGTGTGTGTGTGTGTGTGTGTGTGTGTGTTAACGAGACAGTGCTAATTAAAATCAGAACAGCCTCAGAGCACAGCTATGTCCGCTATCCGTGGCATTACTGCATGTCATCACACACTCATATAAAATGTTAAATACGAGCAAAAGCAAGCACACGGCGCGCGCACACACACACACACACACACACACACACACTCAAAAGCACACAGAAACCAGACAAAACATGATACGCAGTAATGTATACACACACAGAGATACACACACATCTCTGGCATCTCTGTGGTCTCTTGAAACCAACAATGTTAAATTCTTCCCGCCTCTTTGCTTCCCACAATCCTTTGTGTTCGCGAGGTTGTGACGTCAGTGACGCCTCTTGATTTTCTGCCCTTTTCCGATTGTCTGATTGTTGGCGCCTATCAAACAAACAATGACAATCTGTGCTGAGCAGTCCTCTGATTTCAGGCTTTCATGATCCGATTGTCTGATCTGGTCACGGCGAGGTCAACGTGAAGCCGTGATGGGAGCCTGACACGACAGTTTACGCAACAACAACAACAACAACAAGCCTACAGCTGCATTCATGTTTGCTGATTCTTCCTCAAAGTCCATCCGGGAGCCACTTCAGAGCTTCTGGTCGTATCAAACTGCATCAATCAGCAAATCGATTGTGCCAAGTTGTGATGAAAATGGAGACGTTCGAATTTCAAAATTGGCTGATGAGAAACTTGAGCTTCAAAGTCGTATTTCGAACATCTACAATTCAGAGACAACTGGAAAACAGACTCAGGGAGGTGACTCGGCTCTCCTACAACATGCTGGTGGTGCATTTAAAATCATTTCTGCTGATGAACTTGCAGCAGGCTTGTGGGCTTTCGGCCAACGCCAACATCTCACATGCTTCTTGTGTCCTTCTTCTGGAAAGTGTCATCATTTTGTTATTCAGGTATGTCCTTGAGTTTCTTCTGTATTTATGTAGAAAGGCACATAAACCCGAGGAGGAGGAGCTGACATAATTGTGCCCGGGGTGAGCCTGCTGCACAATGCTACACATGTTTACTCTAATGTTGTGTTGCTCACTCATTGGGGAGAAAATGACTCCTCACGCAGACGTAACACACATAAAAGTTTACAGCGCCTGGACACCTTTCATAAAACAATATGACCACATGGGCGGCAGATTCCTGAGGATGTACATCCATATGTTCCCCTGTCTGTGTTTGTGTATTTGTGGGCCTTCGTTCGTCTTAATAACACTTCAAAGACACTGCAGAGGTCTAATGAAAGCCACATGTCTGTGTGACTCAGACTTGATTCACTCACAGCAAATATGGAAGAAATGCCAAATATGCCAGAAAGAGGGCAAAGAATGAGAGACAAGACAGAGAGTGCGTGTGTGTGGGGGGGGGGGTGGGGGAGGCAAAAAGGGAGAGAGTGACACCAACCTAAGTGTTACACTACTGTCCAAACAGTACAAAACCTTAAGTGGATAAGCAGCTCAATAAATCAAACTAAAACCGATCTAAGACTGTTCCAGCTCTCGTTTGGTGCTTTAATCACTGGATGCTTTTATTTAGCAGGATGATCCACTAGGTTTGGCACCAGCACACCTTTCTTTTTTTGGAGCATGCACCCTGACTTTGTGGGTGATTTCATTGGCTGTGAATGCATGTGCAATCTACCAGACAACCTGACACACACGTCTGATCTGCATGTGGCTGGCACAAGGCAGCGTGGTGTAAGAAACACACTCCAACACACACACACACACACACATGCATGCATGACAGCAGGATCAGTGAGCACCTTGTCAGCGAGGTGGCATGAATGTGTTTATATGCGTGTGTGTGTGTGTGTGTGTGTAGACATGTTCATGCTCTTGTCAGCTGACAGCTCCTCAGCAGTGTGTCCAACACCTTGTAAAGAACAGACCGTGTGTCTGCTCACAGAGAGGCGGACAGATTCGTTTCTTTTTTCTTCTCTGAATATTGTCTCCGCTTCCCAAACAGCGCCGTAAAACTGTGACATGACGGACAGCTTGATCACCAACAGTTGTGGTAGTGAGTTTAACTCACTTCATTTCCCTCTAGACTGACAGTTACGTCATTTATCTCGATGAAAGCTCCTCACCAATACCTCCAATTCCAGAAAAAAAAAAAAAGAGAGATGACTTCATGAGAAAGAAATGAATCTATTCAGTCTTGTAATTCAAAAAGCGAATACTGGAAATCAATGGAGAGTATAAGAGGAAAGTGCCAGCCTCGCTCTCTGATGTCACATGTGTTTAAGGTAAACTCAATATTGTGCTAATGACTTACTGATGCTAAGATTCTACATGTAGCCCCTTTAAGTGCTACTAGATCCCTTTGGTTGGACAAATCTGGTGTGAATCAGCCCGTTAATCCTCTCGCAGAACTGGAGGAGCTGAAACATTTGCAGCCGTTCAGTGGAAACGCAGCCAAGGAGCGGCCAGTGACATCATCTCTTAAGTGACCACATGAAAGTGGCCACCAGGCAGTGGGTGGCGTGGACTTCAGTAGCGCTCGGCACCACTTGACGCCTGCGGCCGTTTATTTAGCTTGGTCTCTCGCTGATACTAACTGGTGCCGGCATTTATTTGCTCTCTCTCTCTCTCTGGAAGCTGATCTCCCTCTCCCCCTCTCGCTGTCTCGCACTGCTCGTGAGACAGAGCACCTCGACAAGAGACGTTCTCCGTCTCACGACCGACGACATGATTATTTCTTCTGGTCTGTGTGTCTCTAGCTATTACACCGTCTCTCTTTCCCCCACAGGTGCTTGCTGTGCCTCTTTATATCCATCTATGCGTACATCTGCATGGACTGAGTAACCAGGTTTCACTGAAGTGATCTTATTTCTACAATGTCACATAAACAAGAAATCAGATTTTCATAATGGAGGTAGGGGGATTACAGAAACCACATTTCCCCCGTTACATCTCTGCTGCTGGAAGACAATTTTCTTGGCTTGGCCCGGTTTCTAATCAGCTCTTTACACAAGTGCATGAAAAATACTGCAGAGTATTCAGAGATGAAAAGCAGAACACTGCATCCTTGTATTCAAAGAAATATTCAAAGTCAGACTGAAGCTGGAGCTGACGACAGGTGACTTCTGGGAGTCGAACCGAGTTGTTTTTTATGACACACTTGTGCTCTCAGACGTCGTCTTACATTAGGAAGCAACTAGGACACGTATAACAAGTAAGGCTTGGTTCCAATATGAAGCAAGTCGGTGAGCTGCTTTCCTGCATCTTATACATCCCTCTCTCCATCTTGTCCCCCCCCCTCTCTCTCTCCCTCTCTCCTCCTCCCTCTCTTTGTTTCTGCTGCGATCATTTTTCCTCCCTCGGTATGTGTCTCTATCTCCACGGTTTATTTCTCTTTTGTCAGTGTTGGTAACTGCAGCCGGCTGTTTATTGATGTTCAGCGGTGGAGACAAACTTTTCCACACATCAAACATCCCTCTGCCATAATCATCATCTCCTGCTGGCACTTGAAGTTTGTTTTTCTTCCTCTCTCTCGCTGATTGTGCCACCTTTTATTTTATTTTTTGGGTCCACTACCTATAGAAATAACTTATTTTATTTATCCAGTGTTTTCACACATCAGGACCTGAGAACAGAGGCCTCATCGACTTTCTGAATTACACTGCATAACCATACACACATAGATCACTGCTTATTTTGGCTGAAAAAAGGTTACAGCTTCTACCACTTAATGGAGCAGTAAATTAGTGTTTTCAAGCTGACAAACTGCTGCCAACACAAGGTTGCTATTTAATCCAAAATATAATGAACAATCTGGTATGCGGTTGTGATATAAACAGAATAACCGTCTTTGAGCTGGAAATAGAACCCACTGTGGAGACAAAACCCTCTCCCAGATGGGATTCTTATTTCTGTCACATATTTGTTCATTGTTTCGTTCATCCATCTTACAATATCTCAGACATCCACAGCTGGATGTTGCACCTGGATGGACGATGCATATACGAAACGATCCAACAGGAGATAACATTATTATAGCATTATTAAAGTTTTGCATTGTGTTAATGTATCATTACAGACTAAAGGAATCTGAAGTTCTGTGGGAAATATTGTCCCAACATTCACTGTTGGAGCTGCAGACCTTCCAAAGGTTATGCCCAAGGTGGAGCATTTTAGCAGCATTGGTAGAAAAGTAGAGGAATGTACAGATAATCTCCGACGGCCCAATCGTGGCAGCTGCATTGTTTAGCACCGAAGAGGCTGCGGTGACTTGGTGGCCTTACAAAGCGAAGCTACGAATTAGCGGGCAGGCCACTGGAGCCTTTTGTCTTTGATTGAAACAGAAACCTATCGCAGGCACGCTGACACACACACACACAGGGCCACGGGGTTATACCACGAGCGTGACGCTGTGCTTGTAACTGTGACCAAAATTCAGTTCGCAGAGAACAATGTGTGCGGCTCAGCACACACACACACACACACACACACTACATTTCTAAATATACATTTCACTTCTGCTTTCTCTCTCATCTATGCACTTTACATTTGCCGTTGGTGGTGCCGATTACGTGCAAGTCGAAGAGACCGTGAGCTTTTGAGGCGAATTTAGCTTCTTTTCAGAGATGGACGCACACAGAGCTAAAAGTCGAGGATATTTAAATACAACCAGGGAGCATCTGACAGCTGGAGGACACACTGCTGTCTGGCTCCTGACGACTGTTAGAGCAGCACACTGACACATACTCACTCCAGGCAACCCTGCACATAAACTAGCACGCACTCAGAGCGAGAGCAGATGCTCCTGCAGAACAAACACCGCTAATAAATGCACACAGATAAAGTAACACACACACACACACACACACAATCACACAGCTCTGGCAGATTAGCGGAGGTCTGCATAGCATTAGCCTACTGACAAATTAGTAAACCTGTCAAAATCACGACTGTGTGACAGACAGGGAAAGAAAAGAAAAGTAGCGATGCGAGGAGGCGGGCAGAGGATTTTATTTTATTTTCATGGTCTCAAATTTCTGTTTGAATACAAATATGCACATTCCTGCTTTGCTTGTTTGGTTCACGCTAGCACAAACACAACAGCTAATAGTACGTTTCTCTCGCTATCTCTCTCTCTCACGCAGAGCGCACAGTGACGTCCACGCGCACTTTCAGCCGTGAGAAGAATTCACAACCCAAACAAGATAAACCCTCATGTTTGTAACTTGATTTGAACAACATACACAAACTGTCATGGCTTTTTAGGATCTTTAATTATCTTTCTCAACCTAAAAATAACTGCCTTCTACTTGCTCCCACTCAGTTATCTCTTCATTCACTCTCCGAACACGACGAGCCCTCTTCTCCATCGCAGTATGCCTTTATTTGGGTAGGCACACACTCAGCTAGAAACATCCCTTCACATGCAGCACGGATGATTTGTCTGGAAATAACATGTTTATTAATGTTTCTAGAATGTAAATGTGAAACAAACACACGTCGAGACATTTTAAAGTTCAAAGCTTTGTGTTTGAGCTCAGCAGGTGGAGGCCTGTTACATAACGGCAGCAGAGGAGTCTGAAGTCCTGTTTGAGGCAGACTGGGGGGGTTTTCTCTGGGTACTGGTTTGGGAGAGAAGGCGGGGGGGTGGTAAACTGGGACACTGCACATACTGTTGGTGTGTTTTCGAGTGTTTGTGTGTGTGTTTGAGTGTATTTGTGTGTGATGTATAAATATATCTCTACAGGTTTTAAAGTGGCTTTGCGGTGCTCTGTATTTAGAGGAGGCCTGCTTAAATCTCCTCTCACCCCATTCATGTGGCTGTCTCTCTACCTCTCTCTCCCTCTGCCTCCCTCTCTCCGTCCCTCTATCTCTCTCTAAATTCTCTTCTGAATAAATTCCCTTCTGTGTTGTGCTGTCACTACTATAACAGAGTGACGAATTCAAAGAAGTAACGACACAAATTGAAGAGCTGAGGGTCTGAAGTCTCTGGGAGCACATTAGATACGACCTCACTATAGGAATCTGCTCTGTAACTACTCTGTGTGGTTAAAGGTGCAATGCGCACCTTAAATATCAATGTATCGTGCACGCTGTAATTGTCAAATGCACCGTTGTAGCTTAGTATACAGTAGTTACCATGAAAATCTAGATGATTGGTAGCTTCTGTCGCCCATCTGTGGTATTGGCAGAGCAAATGTTTCTAAAGTGAAGACAACTTTTCCCGTTAGCGCCACTGCTTACGTCCACAAAGAGGATGGTTGGCTGTTCCGTCAAAAGGTTTTCTCTTAAAAGGATAATAATGTTGGAAGTGATTTATCAAATGTCCTTAACTCAATCTGTTATCTGCCTCTGCCATCTGAAACGTCAGCTCTGTTTGTGCTGGAAGAACAGCAGCACCCTCTCTAGCGTCGTACGGTAAAGCGATCCAAATGGACAAGGTGCCACACAACGTTCGGGGGTTTATTCGGGGTTGAAGCTGCCAATCTTCTTGGTGGGGGGCTTTTTCCTGTGCAGTGTTTATTCTAATGTTTCAGCATCGACATGGATATGATTTAGTGATGTTAAAATGTTGCATGTAGCAGCTCTTGTTTGTTATTTTTGCTGTTGACTCATCTGCAGGGGTAGATGGATGATGTAAAAGCTTCCAGCTTTTAGACTTAGTTAGGTCTTTATAGCCAGCATGTTACACCATAGTAACGTAATGACAAACAGACAAGCTTTGATTCAGTCACAGCACGCCGCTCACTGCGTGACGCTGCACTTTAGCAAGAATTTATTCCCAAAATGTTTTGTGTGTTCAGGAAGATCTGAGCTTGATTTGATTACTCAGATCACACAGATAACGGGACACGCTGATGTTCCCTTCATGCCTACGATGAGAGAACTCGACTCCTCTTGGTTTATCAGGACTGATCAAATGTACGTCGTCTTAATGTTTCAGCAGGATTTACAGCCCACCGAGAGACGTATCTGGAAAGGATGCAAGGAAACATTAAGGCCGCTGGTTTCTTCTTCCACTCTTTAAATGAGTTAAGAAAGAGCTGTAACATACGTGAGAGCCCGGCCTTCGTGTGGATGTATTTGTGTGACAGCAAGACAGATGAGGAGAGAAGGAAAGAGCGACAGAACTGGTTTGTGTTTGTTTGTGTGTCTCCACAGTGCGTGGGTCGATGTGTATATCACTAGTGTTTCTGTGTGTGTGTGTGTGATGGTTAGATACAGACAGTGTTAGCGGGTCGTTCCGTGTGTGTGTGTGTGTGTGTGTGTGTGTGAGTGTGTACGACTGATTACACCAGAGCAACAGCAACAGTTTGAGCTCATTTGTAACAATCAGACTTCACTTAAACAGTATAAATCACAAGTGTAACTCCTGACACACACGCATGCATGCACACATGCACTTGGAGGCCCCGACACAGAGAGTATGACTCTGTGGGCACCTACATGTGTCCGTGTGTGTGTGTGTGTGTGTGTGTGTGAGAGAGAGAGACATTATCCAGCTCTAACCATGTAGTCTGTAGCCATAATAATGGTCAGTAGCTATGTAGACCTCCCACACAGAGAAAATATTTCACTCAAACACACATGAGTTGAAACAATTCCACAGACTTTCACTCACTAAACCCTAAAAAAAAGTTCATCCCATCACACATTGTGTGTGAAATGCTTTTTGAGGTGTCTGTGCAGGAGGACACACACTCCGGTCGTACTAATTCAATGCTCTGTTACTGTCCACACTGCCGTACAAAGGGCTCATTACCTTCTGCAATTACAATAAATGTTGACACTGAACATTCATTTTGCACTGCACACTTAACTCCCAGGGATGCCGGGCTGTTTCAGGACATGTCGGTCATATTTGCAGCTTCCCAGGACTTTCCCATGAACAGAGCCACATTTAAGAATAGTGAGCTAATATATAACACACAGTTTCAGCACTTCTCTGGCTTCACGCTGAGCCGGAGCGTCAATTTATACTGACCGTAGGCCCATATGTCACCTTAGAGTAAATAACCTGGAAACAGTGTTTCCAGGAATTCAGGAGGAGACTGAAGACAGACACCCTGAGATGACTTCACCACAACTCTGCCAAAGCTGCTTCAACTGCTGCAACACTTGAAGAGATTTATTTTGAAATCAGATAGCCACCACTTGAAAAACGACACGTTAAATTAAATCAAACGATATGTTTAAAACACTTGTTTACATCACGGCACTCGTGGCAAAATTATATTATGATTATAAGGGAAAATGAAGTTCAGGGAAGATTTTAGCTGGACTGACTTAGTGCTGCATTTTTTGGTTCCTCTGTGGGAGATGATCATCAGTTTGACCTTTGCCTCAAGAGTCCTACCCACTAATTCACCGTGCTCCCCAGGAAACTGTGAAAAACGGGTTTGAAACAAACAGTCATCGCTAGAGAAAAAACGTGCTACAAAGAAAAAAATGACATAAAACTGAGAGCTTTGTTGAGGAAAGAATCTGTCTTTTCTATCAGCATATACACATGAATGTAATTATGGTGGACATTACATTTGTTTAGTGGTTTCACTTTTGTCAGTGATGGAGTGCTGTGTGTATACGACTCCATTGTGCTTTTACTACTGAAACCCACCCCATCGACACACACACACACACAAGCAGGCCAGACTCCAGTTGCCTTTTTTAAAAAAAATATCCTTTAGGGAAAATAAAGCATCTCAAATCAGAGCGAGGTCATTAGTCAGGAAAAAAAAAACCCAGTGTCTCATTTTGTTCCGTCTTTTCCTCTCCCTCCTCCTGTCCTCACCTGTCACCCCGGCTTGATTTCTCCCCCCCCGCCCCCCATTCATCTCCTCCTCTCCCTCACTTCTCTTATCCATCCCTCTCCTCCTCCTCCTCTTCCTCCTCCTCCTCCTCCTCCTGCTTTCCAGGGAGCCGAGTCTGCTTTTGATTAGTGTTCTCATGTAAACCTAAATTGTGATTAAACAAACACTGTGTGAGTGCATTTGGCCCCGTATCAGGTTTGCCTCTCTCTTAAATATATGTACACACACACACACACACACACACACACACACACACACACACACACACACACAAGCAAAGCCGGAGACATACATATAAGTAGACATGTACAAACAAATGCAAGACGTATACAAACATATAAGCAAATATGCAGACGTAAGCAGAGTCACAAATTACCAAACTGTGTATACACATTCAGTGTGCATACGAAGAAACACAGACATACATAGATACACTACATACTGTGTATTCATACACATATATATACCCCTAATTGCACATATTAAGACATGGAACTTCAATCACAATCACATACATATGCACACACAGACATGAATGTACAGTACTGGCCTCACTACTGGTGCACCAGCAGCTCCGTGGCTACTTCCCTGATGCAGCTCACCTTTATTTGCAAGTTTAAATTGCTACCACATGCAGCCTCTGTGCTATTTTAGTGCAAGCAAATAAAAATTCTTTGCCATAACAACAAAAAAAAATACATATATATATATATATATAAAAGCCTCTGGCCTCCCACGAACATTTCATAGGTTCTGGCCCTGCGGCACGCTGGCTAGCTGCTAAAGTCGGCAGCTGAGAGGGAAAGGTGTTGCTGCTGTGAACTTTAAGACGCCTGGCTGATGAATTCACCGACACTTGTGTTCACACATCCACACGAGAAGACAGACGATGGCCGACACACGGTTTTGGCCCCTTGGCTGCTTTTACAGCAAGAGAACCAAACTTCTCATTCTCATTCACAAACTTTGCAGAGTGTTTTAGTGTTGGTGCAGGAGACCGAAAACACACACACACACACACACACACAGGCAGTTGTATAGTAAGATGATCTGCATAAATATACGAACACACACACACACAAAACTAAACTTGGAGTTAAAAGCAAGAGAAGCAAAGTCATTGTAACAGCCGATTCTTCTTTTGACAGAACAATGTCAGTAGTCCATCGGCTCCTCTTGATTCCTTATCCTGACTATGGGAACCGGATTGCTAGTTTAAAAGTCACTGCAAAGATCCAACAGTGACTCATTTAATCAGTATCTCATTATCTGCTTTAATGTTCGAAAGAATTTTTAGGAGATCATGAAGCATTTCTGATCTGATATCAGCTCCCTCCCTCTTTCTCTCTCTCTCTCTCTCTCTCTCCCTTTCTCTTGGTTTTCGGTATCTCTGCAGTGTGTATTTATCTAAATATGTCTTGGGACAAAATCGCACTGCTGTCTGGGCTGTGGGAAAAGCACACACACACACAAACAAGCCGCTAAGAGCAGCCTTATTTTAGAGGAACTCTGGTGAGGTTCCCTCTGTAAAAATCCACCAGTAAATCTCAAGTGTAGGCCCTGTGATGCAGCTCCATCCCTGAGCCTACGGGCTTCCTGGTGCAGCTCCGTGCCAGAACACCTACTGCCATTTCAACCTACTAGGGTGTCGTCCCCTGTTTGAGGAGGCAATTATGCCGAGAAAGATTTAAAGAATGGATGTAAGTAAGATTGATAAACTTGTGCACTGCTGTGCAGGGGCACTGTGGTGCAGCTGCGTGTCAGGTCCTACAAGCCTTGCGGTGCAGCTGCATAGCATGGTTTGTACTTCTGAGTCATGTTTAATTATTAGGAAGTTCAGTCTTGGGTGTGTGGTTTAGTATAAAGTCTACCATGCAGCAACACACACACTGACCCACAATCCTGCATCCAGTGCCTGTGCGGGCGAGATGGCGTGAGAGAGAGAGAGAGAGAGAGCGAGAGAGAGAGAGAGAGAGAGAGAGAGAGTACTTGTGTGTGCTTCTGTGTGTTTGTGTGTTTGGGACTTATTTGTTTCTCGCCAGCACCCAGTGGCGTGAAAACCAAACAGAGGGCCTGGAGCCTAGTGACAAGAAAACAATCTTACAATTCCTGACAGCAAAACAAACACCAAAGCTGTTTCTTCTGTTTGCGTGTGGGTGGCTGGATAAGAAAGAAAAAAAGAGGAACAGCGAGAGAGAGTGACTGAGTGAACCGGCCTGTGATGGAAGAAGAGGAGACACACATGAGTTCAGGCGGTTTAGCGTTCACCCCTCACCCTTACAGACCGTTCCCACCAATCGCCGCTGAGGCCCCCGTCTGTCGCGGCCAATCACTGGACACGCAGAGCACACCCACTTCCTGTAACACTAACCGTAGCATTCCTGCAGGTAAACTATGGCAGTCGCCTCTAAATGGACAATTAGCCAAGATTAAAGGCAACCTCCTCGTCTTTCTCCATTAACTTAATTAGGAGGAAAAGACATCTCAAATGACCCCCCGCTCCGTTTAGCCTTCCCTCCCTCTCTCATTCCTCATTCCTCTCCCCCTCCGCCCTCTTTTCCCCGAACTTAACCGGCAAAGTTGTGTTTAAAGTTCCTGGGGATGGTGGTGACGTCCAGTCTTTCACATCTGGGAGCTGCACTGAAGCATCTGGAGGGGAAGTGCCTTGCTCAAGGGTAACCCAGTGGTGCCGAGGACCACGTCTCATTACCGCCCACTCATCAGTGAGCGGGGCGTTTAGACTGGCAGCGTCCCAGGTCAAGATCTGTTGTTCCTTCCTCTACATATCCATCCATCTTTCCCGCTCTCGGTCCTGTTTCATCCCCACAGCTCTCCAGACCGGCACAGAGCGAGCGAACACATGGGGATTAGGCATCAACCTCGAGGACACTTTGAAAGGATAGCACAGGAACTCACTTCTCTGTCCATTAAGCCTCCATAAAACCCTTTTAGGCTGAATGTTTGGCTGCTCGAATCCCTGCTGTGGTGCATTTTGTAGGGTGCGGTGAGGACATTGACACGTTAAAGGCAGGACTTTACAAGTTTTGCTCTATAGAACAAGTCCGCAAACTAAAATCTGACAGCTAGATTATCAGTTTCTTTGTTTTGTCATTTCAAACTGAGGTAACTTTTGCTCAGTAGTGGCCTCTGTGGACATTAGGGTATAATAGTAAATAGTAAAACACTAAAACAAAGTCGTTAAATCTGCTAATTGACTGGCTAACGTCCAACTTTTCATTCATGAGAGGAGAAGATTGTATTATGGTCAACAGTAAAGTTGTTGAAGTACAGACTCTGTTGTCATATATCTGCATTTAAAATTACATGACACCCTCATCTGTAAAACGCACCTGGGTTCACATCATAACAGCGAGACAGCACTTTTACTTCAGTGTCCATAAATGTTGAAAGATGGTCAGAAATCACCTCGTACGTTATGTAATACTCAGCATCTGAGGCCCTGCTGGAGCTACAGTGGTGAGGGAAAGGAGGAAATATTTCTCCAGTCTGACGTTACTCTCATTTTTCTTCTTCATCGCACCCCACTCCTCTCATGCAAACCAATCAGCTGTAACCTGAGCCGCTTTAATGGGGGAGAATGATGCTGCTTCATGAGGATCACTGGCAGCAAACCAGCGCTGGTTCCAATGCGGGGGCCCCTGCACGCATACACACACACACACACACACACACACACACACACACACACACACACTTTCACAGGCATGCACACGTAAAACATGCACACACACAAACTAGCAGAGCAGAAAGTCAAGATAACAGGATGAGGCTCAGTCTGGGTCAGTGTTATTAGACGGGAGACTAACAGCCATCAAGTCACTTAGCAAAGTAAACCTCACTGATACACTGTAATGTGCACTCATGCACAAAAGCCCTCTAACCATTGGCTTGCATTTTTCCATTTGAGCCATCGCGATTGTTGCTTTTCAAACCAGAGACCCAATGCCTTTCTAGCAAATATATTCTCCTCAGAGCTCCATCTCAGTGTGTGCGTCTGGGTGCATGTGCTGTGAGACCACAGTCTCTGAAAACTGTGGGGGGAAAACGACCACAGACTGCACACACTGGAACCCACAGACTCCAGTTCACCATCCATCCATCTCATCATCCCTATCTTTGTGTTCCCCTCCCCCCCCGAACCGAGCACCTATGTGGGGTCACAGGCTCCAGTCCCTTCATCCATCTACTGGCTCCCTCCATCCGCCACCAGCATCCTTCCATCCATCCATCTCCCCTCCTTCACATGACCTCCGCAATACCTATCGCTCATCTGTCTTTGTCAGGCACTCACCATCCCTACTTACTGCTCAATTAGAACATTTTCCAATATGACACAAGGCCGACCTCTTCGATTCGTGCGCTTCGCTCATCTCGCCGGGATCCAAGACTCGGGTAAAAACTATTATCCAGCCTGATACCTCTTACCCTTACCTCCCACCCTCCTCGAGAGCAAAACCTCCAACCCATGCCTATTTTCCCTTAATGCTAGTCCAGCTCCCTCCCTCTCCTCTCTCCTCCAAACCTCAGACCACAGGGCTTTAATAGGAGGGTTAAGAGGTAATTCCTATCACACTGCCATCATTTAATATCTAACCGAGGCTGACAGAGAGGAAGGTTATGAACCCAAACCAGAAAGCCACCAGCAAACCTCCCCGTCTCCTCCTCCTTACTCTCCTGCTGTTATTCTCCCCTTCACCCTCCCTCGGTCTAACTTTTCTGCTCTTACTTTACCTGCATTTCTTCCCTCTTCTGTCTTTCTTCTCTCTTACACACACACCGCTTCCTTAATTTCGCAGAAAAGCACGGCGTGGATGGGATAAAATGCACCCACATGGAAGAGAAAAACGAGAAAAGAGGAGAAAGGAAAAAAAAAAAATCAAGAGCAGGAGGAAACTCCAGACACTGTAATTTAGATTGTGCTGATGGCAAAGTAAGGATATAAAGAACATGAGATTTATAATGTTAAGTTTGGAACATGTTCACCCTTTCCACTCTCTTACTGAGTTGTCTGAGAGCTCTATAGGGATCCATATTCGCCCGGCGATAAATAAGAGCTATCGAGACCAATTAGGGGTTTTATAGAATAGTAAGCCAGGCGGTGGAGGAAATAAGACTGTCACTCATGAAGAACAAGGCTTGGAAATAAGAGGTAAACACAGCGAGTGTGTGTTTGCATGTGTTTGCCCGTGTGTGTGTGTGTGTGTGTGTGTGTGTGTGTCCCGGACGTTCACATGAGGGGTTTTGACTGTGTGTGATCCTGGAAGCCACAGTTGACGTAAATGACAATTTGCTTTGAGCCATAACAGTCTACTTTGCTGTCTTCAGTAATAGATCACGCACCACCACAAATATATGAAACACATGATCAGTCCGTACGGAGTTTTAAATAAGAGGTTTCACAGTGTGCACCCCACTGGGAAGATTTCATCTTTCTGCGGCTTTTTCTGCCAACACAAGAGATCATATTGAGCCAGCGGTACAGAAAATACGAGTCCATTTATTGTCATCATCATAAACCACCATTATTATTACTGTTTTTGTTGTTTTTGTTGTTGTTTTTCACCCCTGAGCTCGGTTTCAATATGAGTCTGTCAGATGACAAAGGGGGTTTTGTTTTGGAAAATGTTTTCAATAGACTGAGCAGCACAGTGTTAGTGTCCAATGAAAGATATGCTCTTAAGTTTTCATGATAAAAGAAAAGTTTAAATGAGTTCTTAAATGGGTTTTTTTTTCCATATAAGAAGCATTTAATCCTCCAGTTTAGTCACTGGACAGCGATAATCTAGTATCTACTGAAGATATGACCTGTGTTAATGTCAGGAGAGGCTTTACTGTGGACAGATGAGGCGACGCACCATAGATCCTGGAGGAGCTCACACTATTTAGCTGCCAGAAGGCTTGAGAGTTTATAGGTTGCTCCATCTGAAATAAGCTGGGGAACATTAACAGCCTCACACTCCTGCAGGATAATCCTCGGCTGGATCTGTTATAGCGAACATGAACGTTGCACAGGTGGATCACGGCGTAACGACCATACGAGAGGTTTCATAGGACATTTTGATTATGACGAGTTACGACGCTGCAACAGCGCTGTTCTGAATCCAAACCGCTCTTCTATGTGAAGGAGCAGCCCACAGAACTCTTGAGATCAACTTCTACAGGCGTCAGGCAGTGAATTTGAGTTGGTCTAACTCACTTTTAAATAACCTGAGAACACCTGAAACTTCAATAATGTCAAATGCACCAAAAAGATCATCCAGAGGAAGAAAATACTTTTTCAACAAAGAAAGGTTACAGGAGCTCCCAAGTCGTTCCGCCTCATGGAAACATTATAACAGAGAGCGAGAGAAGTGAGAAGTTTAATGTCCCAGTGCTGGTATTCCTTATACTAACACCTTGCAACACACACACACACACACACACACACACACACACACACACACACACACCACAAACTGATGCAGATGTTGAGATAGTATATTAATATGCATCAATATGCATGAATTTATATATATACTGTAGAATATATACGCTCACGCATTCACACAGCAGTGACTGCAGACACATACAGTCAAAAGCAAGCAAGAGGTGTGTGTGTGAATGTACGCGTGCACACACACACACACACACACACACACACACACGCACGCACGCAGGTTCTACCTCTAACTTTACTTGAAGGCAGCCCAATACAAGCAGCTATAAAGTTTAGAAGGTGTTTCAACCTCCAGCCTGAGCTGACAGAGACTTTCTGAGGATAAGACAAATAGAAAACCTGAGTGGAAAGAAAGAGTGCAGACAGAGAGAGCACGGGGGAATAAAATGAGACATGGTGGTACCGATGGGGCTGAAACACAGAGGAGAGAGAGAGAGAGAGTATGTCTGGGAATGTGAGATGAAAAAGAGAGAGACGGAGGGCAAGTGGGAGGCTTCTCTGCATCAGTATGACCTGCTCTTACACTCTGAATACTCTGAGAAAACTCCATATTCCCGAATAAAAATTCCTCACAGGTCCAAGCAAAACATTCACTCCAGGCACACTTTCACCTCTTAAAATTGTGCGCACACTCACACACACACACACACACACATCTGACACACACACACACACACACACTCTTTTTCACCTCTCGACAGGAGCACAGAGCGGCACTGTGTCACCTGGAGAGGGACTTGAACCCTCAACCCGGATAAAAGTTCTGACATTGCACCGTGGCTGTGTTTTCAAATGGATCATGTAACACATCAAAAGAGACAGAAAAGGGCAGAGAGAGAGAGAGAGAGGGAGGGAGAGAGAGGGAGAGAGATGGGAGAGTTGAGGAACGGAGGATCGCAGGGTGGACAGATGAGAAAAAAAACAACAAGAAAGGTGTACTCACAGTCGTCCTAGTTTGGGGTTGGACTGGAAGAGAAGCTCCGGGAGGAACTGGAGTTTGTTTCTGTTCAGACGACTGTGGAGGGAAAGAGAGGAAGTGTAGCTGAAGTAACACGGTTTCATCTCAAACAGGAACGTGAGCGTGAACAGAGAAGGGCAAAGACACACACACACACACTCATAAATCACTCCGATTCATACATTTGTGTTGACTGAACTATCAGAAACCAGGCGACTGCATCACTTTGTAGGTCAGCGGGTTCGCGGTTCAAAGGTCAAACTCATGGGAACGTCCGTGTAGTTTCCTGTGATGGTGACCTCCAGGTTATCACGCTGTGGTCCGTGTGTGTGTGTCAGTTACAGGTTATCGTGCTGTAAGCTCTCTGAAGCCAGTTATCACGCTCATCCCTGCCTGTGCTTTGACCTGGGAGTGCAGGGAGGATAAGTTCGGGCTCCTGGCGCCATGCATCATCTCCGTTTTCAGTAAAGGGTAATCCACTGTGGTGGCACTATCCTCAGTGTGTTCTGAACATATTGTTCAAGTTGTTTTGTCACTTTATGAAGAGAAAAAGACTGGACCATCAGTCAAGAGCCAAATTCTCCATGTGTGGACAACATGAACTTAAGCTCAGTGGCCTGTTTTTTTTTTTCTGACAGCACAAAAATGCACAAAACGCAAGAGCCAAGAATTCATATTTAATTCATTTTTCTCGTTAATGTGACTCCGTCCTGAAACACTCCACTAATACCAGTAAAGACAAACGGGTGTGAGAGGTTTTCCGTTCTTGAATCCAGACTTTGAAGAAGAAGTAGTGCCAGGTGTGTGGAGCCAACATAAACAGTCCTATATCATTAAAAAAAAACTATAAAGAGGCTCCTCAGGTGAAATAATACAGATTTATTACATTGGCAACAGGTGATAATATAAATAAAGTGACCAAAAAAGTAAAGACCATTCTTCTAGACAAACAGAAATGGTCAATAAGACTAAAGAAGAAGAAGATAAACCTGAATAGATGGACAATCCAGTATTTATTAAGTATTTATCTCTCCATCAGCAGTAGGATGGGCTGGCTCTCAGTGATTAGCAGATGGATAACAGTAAATGATCAGAAACAACTCTATATTAAGACCCTCCGGATCTAATGTTCTTCATTTGCATAGTTTTGGGCCTACGTCACCACCTCTACTTCTTCCCTATGAAATGGCACTAATGGCCGGGCAGCTTCTCGTGTCCGACGCCTTCTTCATTTTACACGTAAAACACCATTTCTTGCGCATGAAATGAACACATGGACATAATTTACAAAGGAATGAGTGAAGGAATGATTGTTGACCAACAGGCAGACGTGCATGTGAGGACCGAGGGAGAGACGGAGCATGTAAGGGTGAAAGATGTGAGTGTGTGTGCATGAGGGAGGGAGGGAGGGGTTGGCTGCAGCGGAGACCGATGAGGACAGTGTGAGAAGAGGGAGTGAAAGTGTTATCAAGCTACCAAAGCATTTGGCTGAGAAACGAGGCGTGGAAGGGAAAAAGCAAAGAAAAGAAGGGCGGGGAGGGTCGCAGGGTCACAGAGTAGAATCTGTGCCGGAGAAGGCACAGACACCGACCTTTTAACCCCCGTGATAATGATAACAGGACCCTGACGTTCGCTCCGCACTGTGTGCACCGATGGAAAGAGAGCTGCAGTCCAAGAAGAGATATCCACCATTTGAAATAATTGACCCCTGCTCCTAGAAAATAACTGCTGCTACAAAAGTAAAGCACAAGATCGGCTACTATTACAGTCATGAGTCACTCTAACGCTCGCTCACAAAACAGTTATGGCTTTTTTTTAAGAGAAGAATCCTTTGTGTATTTTCAAATAATAATGAAAAGATTATTCTACTTGGAACGACTGAAATATTACCAGACCACAAGTTCATGGGCACTATACTTTCAAAATTTGGAAAATTATCCCTGTTAGTCAGAATCGCCATGAAGTCCAGCAGAAATGGTTTGGAGAGTGAAGAGGGCTGATCTCACTGGACCACGACCTCAAGATGAAGAAGTCTGATATATTTTTGTAAGGAAGAAAAAGCACATCACTTGGAATTCCCCTATAAAAACCGTAGACACGACTAAAGATCAGCTAATCATTACATTTGGTCCTCTCGGGCCAACTTGGAGTCCCTAAATTAACCAGATGACCATAACTATCGCTTCATAAGTCATGTGTAGACGCGTGTGAACGCCTCATCCAGTGAGACGACAGAAACGAGCTCCATGTTTTTCGCATTGTGACGCCATAAATCACAGAGACTCAGCACCGTGACCTCCCGCCTCTAACCTTTCCCCCTGACAGACAACATCAGAGATCCTGTCAAATAAGCCCTTTAAAAAGCATTTCACCGTCACTGAAGTAAAAAAAAAACATCAGGACCTTCGTTAGTCGGAGAGAGACTCCTTCTCTTTAATACTGTCAACCACAAATGTGACGATTAACTTGTGTTTCTGTACTTGGATTGACTTCAGGTACTCTGTATACGTCATACATATCAAACTGCTATCATTATAAAAACCTTATAATTGCATAAAAGCACATTTCAAAATGACTTAAATATAATAAAATGAAACTCTTGTGTGAGTTTTGACAGTTTTGACTCTGAGCTATGTTGCCTCCTGTTGCCCCCCCCCACTCCTAACCCCTGACCTCTGACCCTTCCTGACACACCGCATTAGCGAGCCTTTTAACACTAAAGCAGCCCATCACCTCTCAGTTTCGTTATCAGATGTGTGATCTCCATTTAGAAAGATTCACATGTTGCTGCCACTCAGCGTCTCCTCCCTCCAGTGCCAGAGCAGTGTCCCCGTCACCTGAACTGAAATAAGTGCTTTTGTGTCTCTGAACAACGTCCGTGACGACACCTCCCTCTTTTTCTCTGCTCGTGTAAGATGTAAACTCCACCTCTTCACGCCAGACAAAATGTTTCAATCAATATATGGTCCAAAGTGGAGCAGCAGCAACATGGCAGCGTGCTGACATTGTGAGACTGCTGGTCTCAAATCAAATAATTATCTGAAATTGTCTGAGAAATAAAGTGAAATCAGCTTCTGTCCAAGCTGTGAATTCAACTAGTTCAGTGGAAGACCTCCGACGTGGCTTTTAGAGGGTGTGTTTGAAAGGTACCTTTAAAACACCTATAAAAAAAAAGGAGGTAGAAATATTTTTTGTAGCTAAAATCTTACAAAATGCTACAACATCGTAAACACTCAAACATGGCAGGACGTCTTCCTGCAGAGCTGCCTGCCTGTCATCCCTCCAACACACAGTCATAAACATGCAGGTGTGTGTGTGGGAAGTGTTGTGTTGTGCACTCACACCTTGATTCTGTTGACTAGAGCCTTGGTGTGACACACACACACACACACACACACACTGAACAAGGCAACATCTATGAGAAATTCCAAGGTTGTATGTGAAGTGGATGGACTTGGGCAGCATCCATGTACATCTTAGTGCAGCTTTCTGTGAGTGTGTGTGTGTGTGTGTGTGTGTGTGTGTGTGTGTGTGGACAACAGCAAGTCAAACTTGTGTGAATGTTTGACGAAACGGAAAATCAGCAACATTAAGGCTTGTGTTTGCGTGCGTGTTCACTTGTGTGTGCAGGCGTGCACGTTCCTGTAGTCTGCTGGCTGCAGCGTAGGTTTACATGCCTTAAAATACTTTTAGTTTGCACTACATCTTTCTCTAACTCACACACACACACACACACACACACACACACAATGATGTCGCACTTACAGTCTCTCCAGCAGCCTGAGGTCTTGAAAGGCTCCTCTCTCGACGACACTGATTTGGTTGTCCTCCAGGTGACTGTAGTGATGGACATGAAAGAACAGCAGTTGTAGTTACTATCATAACTATTAACACATCTACAATTCATAAGTCAGACACACAAAAATACTGTGTGGCTCTGCA
Organism: Pempheris klunzingeri; assembly: GCF_042242105.1. Lineage (NCBI taxonomy): Eukaryota > Metazoa > Chordata > Actinopteri > Acropomatiformes > Pempheridae > Pempheris > Pempheris klunzingeri. The sequence continues at coordinate 24,735,019 of NC_092020.1, read as the reverse complement.
GTGAATTACAATCAAAACAAGGAAAATTAACACTGAATGTCAAAGGAGGCAAGAATTATCCCATCACTACTTAGCAGGAGGCGTTCCTTATAAATGTCTTCATTCAAATATCAAGCTGAGGGACGGCCATGGAGCTGGGAATACCTATCAACAGCCAGCTTTCCAGGCTGACCTGGAGGTTCAAACCAACGGAAGAAACACCAGATTAATCTCATTCTCTGGCCAGTGCAAACAGAGAGACCAGCTGCTCGCCAGAGAGAAACGGGGAGATTTCAAACATCAAGAGAGACACTTGCACTTTTAAAAAATTGGTTGTATAAACAAGCAATCAGTGCGCTGAGTAAATTAATCTGGCGTGAAGCAAAAGTTTAAAAAGTTTAAGACACGCAGCGTTTCACAAATGTCACAATCCAGTGAGCCAAAACAAACAATTAACAACCCATCCCTCCTCCACGCCTCCTCGGATATCCCTCCATGTCTCTGTGTTTCCAGTGGAGCTCCCACTGTAACACATATTCCTCTTTTTCTCTTCGCTGCTCTGTGTGTTGTCATGTTTTGGGGGCGATTTAAGGTTTTCCAGATGAGGCAGGGTAAAGGAGAGAGAACATCTCCACAGATATGTGTGTTTATATTTTCTGTCAGAGGATGTTAAGAGTGACATCTCCAGAGAGAGAGAGAGAGAGAGAGAGAGAGGCGAGGAGGGCATAGGGGGATCGAGGGGAAAAAAGAGGCTGATGAGGAAGAGAGGAGGGATTATGTAAAAGGGAGAGAGGAGAAAGGAGGAGAAAGGAGGAGGCAGCAGGGGAAACAGAGATTCAGAGATTAAGAGACCCAGAATAACAAAATGGACTGAGTGAGAGAGATATGTAAGAGCCAAGAAAGACTAAAGAAGCTGTATCAGAAGAGACAACGGCTGGCCTGCCATGTGGACTTTGAAAAAATATTTAAAGGAAAGTCGTGCCAAAACAATTCAAAGATGATGTTTAGACATGCAGCCATTAACACACACACACACACACACACACACACACACACACACACACACACACACACACGGACAAGCTGTTGGACTGAAACATGCACTTGGCTGAACAATAAGAGTCAAACATGCATTCATGGACGTGACAACTTCTGGGAGCATCATACCGGCAAGAAATTAGTTCAAACCAATCTTCTTTTTTTTTATTTCTGATTACTGAAAATATTTAGTGAATTAGTGAAAAATGAAAAACGCAAACATATGGTACGGAAAAGTGACAACGACTGGAGGGAGACGAGTCTGAGCTAACAAAGGCAAACACACACTGTGCAGCAGATCCATAGGCATACACACCCAGCACTAATAAGCAATGTCACATGTGTGTGTAAACATAGTTTAGGTGCAGAGTTATGCACTGGTAGCAAGAATACCCAACCGCACATGTAAACACACGCACAGTTCTGACTCCAGCTCATCACTCATAACTCACAGTCCAGCCAAGATATAATCCAGCATGTTTATTCTGGTCGAGCTGCTTTTTCCCCGTCCTGATAGAAAAACATATCTCGTAAACTTTGCAGGAAGCTCAACGGAGACAAAACTTTAAGTAACTATCACTGAGTGCATTTGTTCCAATGAGGGATCGGCCGCGTGCCGATTTACTGAATGAAGTTTAGAAAGGCGAGGGAGCCGCAGCCAGACACATGGTGTCAATGCTGGCATGTTGTTCGGATGAGGTATTGTTTTTATATTGGTCTGTATCAGGCATTACTCATCCACAGAGAGATGGAGAAAAGAGAAAACAAGTATTGATTTCATGTGTGTAGGCCCTGGTGCGTCTAATAACTCCACCATTCAACCATATTAGAGAGTCTAAGCATTAGAAAAGGCAGAATGATGTCACGCTACCTTACGGCTAACACTCTGCAGGAAACACGGAAATACTTCAGGGGACATTAACTTCACTTCTTGTTCACACACACTAACGGATGAAATCACATGGACTTTTATGAGCCAAATGTTCAATATCAAGGACAAGTTTTCACCTACATCTAGATTTGTTTGGAATTACTCCATAGTTTCACCACAGTCTGGAAGAAATCATGCGGCATAAGGCTGCCAAGTGTATTACGCTAAGTGTTGTCCATGCAGTACGCGTGCAGACTGCTGGATGTGGATTTGGATGGACACAAAATGTAACTGGATAACAGCAGGCAGTCTGATTATGGTGCTTTAATGAAGAAACAAACAAATTAGTGTGATAAACATATTTTTGTTTCATCCTCATCGACATTTAGCAGGTGAAACTACACTTGTTATGACACAAGGATGCTGCATGTAGGCACTGTGGGTTAGTTTGGCTCAATACTTGCTCGCCTGTATAAAAGCAGTGAGTGTGTGCTTGCATGTGTGTGTGTGTGTGTGTGTGTGTGTGTGTGTGTGAGGAGTGAGAGGGAGCAATAGAGGTCTGGTCAGTAACACAGTGATACCTTTTTCTCAGGTAAAGGCTTCACTCTGTGTGACCATGTATGCTTTTGTTCTTTCCTTGATATCATATGCAGCGCTGCACGTGTGTGTGTGTGTGAAAGAGAGAGAGTGTGTGTGTGTGTGTGTGTGTGTGTCTAAGTGTGTACTTTCTCAGACTATCTTCTCTTTCCCAAGCCATCTCCTCCCCATTTCTTTAAGAGATTTAGAGTAGGGAAATGTCACGGCAGTTTATCACCAACCACATGAAACAAGCTGCTGGCCCACCACACGAAAACACACACACACACACACACACACACACACTCACAAACACACACACACACTCACACTCACACACTCTTTTTTTCCTTGGTACTTCTCACACTGCTTTAAGTGCACAGGATGCACACAAATAAAAGTCTATCTCTCTTTCTCTAATTTGCTCACACACACACACACACAGATAAAACCTTAAACATCGTTTGACAAAATTTCCAAAATCCACAACGCTCCTTAACAAGTATCGTTACAGTTAAACAAACGCACTTCCATTATGCAAACACACACATGTATAAACTTATTTCCACTCCTCAGTGTAGTTTGTGCTGGGAGTATTTTTATCTGCCGCTCTGGTTAAAACAGAGTGAGGAGGGAAGCTGCGTGCAGCCAGCGGTGATTATAGTTATTATAGGCCTAACACACACACACACACACACACACACACACACACACACACACACACACACACACACACACACACACACACACACACACACACACAGGCGCACACACACAAACACACACACACACACACACACTTGAGCCACTTGAGGCAGACGAGTGAGAGAGCCCATAAAGTCAATTAGGACAGCTGAGAGGAGACGAGGAGTCCTGCTCCACTGGGAGCAGCTGTTTAGATATGACAAGTTGGACAAGTAACGTCAGCAGTGACTTTAGCATGTCACTGGATTTACCCCCCCCCACACCCGAGGATAAAAGATTACACAGGCACAAAGGAAGTTAGTCCGATAGAGAAGAAGATGGGTGAGGTGTTTACTGACAGCGACACGTTCAGCTCAGCTGTTTTAGCCCCTTTGGAGGCCAGAAAGCAAAACAGAAAGATCCACTATCCGTTTCTGAACACATCATACTTTAGAAAGCTTGAAATCAGCGGGCAGGACACACCAAGTTAGTTCAGGCTGGACACGCATCATGCTTTGGGTCTCTCTTTGTGACCACGATGTGGAGAAACAACTGTAATCCAAAGTGTGCAACCGAAAAGTAATAATGAAAGCGTGTGTTCAAGTTGTAATCTTGTAGTTTAGTTTTATGTGCACAATTTATTAGTTGCTTATTTCGGAGGCATTCTGGTCTCTCTGGATGTGCCAGTATTGCAAAACTTCCCCGACTGCCGTTCAGAGAGATGTGGGATGACTAACGTTGTCTGGACTTTTACCGTTTCCCAAAAACAATGAGTCTCAATTTCTCACTGGAAAACTGAGCAGAAATTGCCACATTTGTTCAGCAGCTTAATCGCTGCTCGTTGTCGTGTCCACACCAGAGTAACTGCTTTGTTGGGAGTCTTGCTGCTTGTTACTGGCATGTCAGCTCACCATTACTCTATTATTTAACCTTGTAAATATTCAGCAATTACGAAATCCGACTCCTTGGATGGGACGCTTGCATTCTCTCCTGCCCTGAAATCTCTCATTAGGATGGGAAACTTTATTTTATAGAGCCTTGTTTCCCCTATAGCCATATACAGGCCTATTAGGTAAATATAGCATTTGCCTAATCGCTCCAGCATGGCAGCTTTTTTCTTAATGGGATTCCTCGTAAAGAAACGAATGCAGGTCACAACAAGGAGAGGGAAAGAAGGCCGTAACAGACCTGCTGGAACCTGGTAGATTCAACATCAACGACTACATAGGTTGTTGTGTTTTCTGATTATCTTTACACAGCTGGAGTCATTATGCTGATGTGAGGGAAAGAGTCTTTGTTTTGCTTAAGCAGTCTGAAGCTGTCAAACATTTAGCTTGAGCAGATTCTACCAATGATGTTTCTGCTTCCGTTACTTCAGTTGTGATTAGATATTATTCAGGTTTCGTTTAATCCTGCAGTAGCCTTATTTGCAAGCTTTATATGTCTTGCTAGGCCTCAATGGAGAGGAAGACATGCAAACAGATTTGTTCAAGAGAATTTGCTGCACTCCTTAGTATTCTTGTAGTTTTCTCTGATTTTGAAAACTTGTGTGGGCAAACCTCACAGAAAACCAAGAGCAGCTTAGGACAAAAACACTTTTTTTTAGAGGAGGCCCATTATTTTTGGACTAAAATGACACATGACAGAACCAAAAAGAACAACCTGGCTCAACAACCGCCGTTCATCAGCACAAAATGTTGAAAGATAGAAAGAAACAAAGAAAGAAAGCAGCAAACTTACAGAATCCTGAGGTTCTTGATGCCGGAGAAGTCCACTTTAGTGATTCTGGTGATGTTGTTTCTGTTCAAATCCCTGCAAAGAGAAACACAAGAGTCACAAATCAAAGAAAATCTAATTTCATTTACAGAATGAACCTGAAATATGACAGAGAAAAGAAAAAAAAGAAAATGAACTCCAGTGAAGATCCTCAAAGTGCATTTGTGTGTCTAAGTTAGTGGATCAGTGTGTGTGTGTGTTGTTATTCTGTGCTTTGTCCTTCTGCCACATCGACTATGAGGCCACACACACACACACACACACACACACACACACACACACACACACCGACAAAAATGAAACAACAGAAACCAAAACACACAAACACTCAAAAACTCCAACCATACAGGCACCAGGAGAATTATGCACACACACACTCATACGTCTACACACACACACACACACACACACACACACGTCTACACGCACACACACACACAAACACACACACACACACAGCTCCTGCTGCTGTGAATTATTGAATTATTTTTCCAGCAAAAAAAAAAAGAAAAAGTGGGATGAAATTATTTTCTCTTTCCATCATCAGAGTTTAAAAGCTTATCATGTTTCCTGGCTGTCATTCAATCTGTTTTAACTACGGGAGCACAATGTATGCACACTGCAACATGAACTGACTGCCTGAGTGTGTGTGTGTGTGTGTGTGTGTGTAGACGTGTGTGTGTGTGTGTGTGTGTGTGTGTGTGTGTGTGTGTGTGTGTGTGTGTGTGTGTGTGTGTGTGTGTGTGTGTGTGTGTGTAGACTGGTTCCCTTTATACGGGGATGCTGTTTATTGAAACGCTGTCTTACTGGAGGAATTAGGGCAAGGAAAGAAAACACACACACAAGGGGGCACAGACAAACAACACACACAATTTTCTCTCCTATTTCACACACACACACACACACACACTTCTATCTTTCCCTCGCTTTGTAAGCTTTCACTCGACCTCTCTCACACACACACACACACACACATAAACAGAGTCTGGTTTTTGCCAAGGCGGCCAGCGTGTGTGTTTTTCATAATACACCTAAACATTTATAAATCTGATTTAGGACCATATTAGGTTTCAAAAGGCTTCCCCAAGCTGCCATGGCAAGGACCACTAATAAGAGCCATACCCCCGGCCTGGGACAGGGAGGGCTGCTGTGGGTGAGAGAAGCCCAAAATGGGGTCCAGGATCCACTAGGGCTCCTTAGAAAAGATCCAGAGTAATGAATAGTTTCAATATCTCATCTGATACAATGGGAGGTCGCTACTGATCAAAGGCTCCCACCCACTACAGCGCTGACAGTGATCGAAACCATGAGGAACAACAAATATGTTCTCAGAATCTGGTCCCTGTTTTTGTTTTACAGCTCTACTCCTCTGGGTCTCATCACCTTCATCACCCTCATCACCCTCATCATCTTCATCACCCTCATCACCCTCATCACCCTCATCTTTGGACACAGCAGGCGTCTATTTCCAGCAATGATGCTCTGATGACCCAACTGATCTCTAAACTGACTCGCTGTTCAAGATTGCGGAGCACGAAGCACCTAAAAGAGCCCGAGAAGTCCCTCAAAAAGACGGTGGAGACCAAAAACAGAGCTAAAACGAGTTTGAGTATTAGACTTCATTTTGCCTGGGGGCCAAAGAAATGCTAATGTTGTCCCATATTTCCCGTTTGTGCACATAGGCAACTTGTTGTTGAGCAGAAAAAGTGGATTATAAAGTTGTTCCAGCAGATGTGCTCAAGTGTTTCAAGTCCAGCAGGGAAACTTTGTTGTCTAAAATGCCAAAAATACTTTTTTTAAGTCTGGAAATCTGTCAGAGTACGCTGACAGAATCTGGCATGACTGTAACATAAACAACAAAGACACATCTTTAATTTGAAACATCAGCACTGACACTGTTTTAGCTCTGCTGATGCTGCATTCACTGTAATCGTGGATAAACCCACATCACCAAATGATCCAAGTACTTAGAAGCAGCAATAACATGAAAAAAGTACAAAAAAAAAGGAAATTCAGGAAGGTTTTGGAGTCTCATCTATATCGCCAGAGCAGTCAAGACCCGAACTTTAGCCGGTGAGCCACTTCACCATCATCAGACGAGGTGCTGCTGGTTCTGCTCACAGGCTTTCACTACATGTGTGTAACTGCCAGTTTCCTGTAAAGCCTGATAAGCCTTCTTGGATGTGGTGAAAAACTCAATACGGCATTGATTTATCATTTTGAGTTTGAGCAAAGAGCAGCTTCCATGATGAAAGAAAAAAATGAAAGCTTTTCTTTTTTTTTTCTCCTTTTGATTTGTAATTTCCAGTATGTGAAAACTTCTGTTCCCCATCACTCCACCTTCTCCTCCCGGTCTTACCCTCTACTGTCTCTCTCTTTTTATCTTTTCACATTTGGCTAAAGTCTTTCTGTTTTCCCCTCCTCTCTCCTTCCCTCCATCTTTCTTGAATCTCTCCTTCCCCCAGTCGCTGCTCTTCAGTGTCGATCTGCCGGTCCTGTTCCCAGCCTTCCCCTCCACTCTAATCTACTCCTTTTACTGCGTCTCCCCCTCTCTCAGTCTCTCTTGTCTTATCTTTCACTGTTTCACAGTTGACTAAACACTTTTTCTTCGCCTTCCTCTGTTTTTCTCTTTCACCCTAATCTCTCCTCTTTTATCTCAATCTTTCACTCTTTTACAGTTGGCTACATTTTTCCTTCCCTTCTCTGCCTGCTCCCCTAATCTCTCCATCCTTATCTCCATCTTTTCTCTTGTTCACAGTGGAAACTTCTGCCCTCACCAGGGAGACCGCTCTGGAGACAAACAAACAGCGAGGACCCGGGACCAGGTGGAAGAGCGATGGCCTCACTCGATGTAACGTCACCGCCCAAAGAACTGAGAAAGCCGAGACCTTTGGCAGAGCGAAGCGAGGTGGGGCGTGAAATTAAGTGAGAAAAATGTCAAATGGATACCAATTTACACTCATTTCTTCAGAAATGAAAGTCTTTATAAAGGTAACATCAGTCATATTATCAAATAAAACAATAATGCATGAGTAGTTCTTACATATGTTTATTATGGACTTTAATAATTTGTCAAAGCCACTTCAGTACACTACAGAGTGTACAGGAGTGTATATGTTATTTTCCATTTTTGGCCCAATATCCAACGCAGGATTAAGGGCCAGCGTGTCTTTAAATGCACCACTTACTGTGCTGACATAAAGAAACGGATAGCTGGGTAAACACAGAGTACACAGTGGGTGGTCCTGCCCTCAATTCTCATGTCCATAAAAAATGTATTTGTCACAGGATTGTGGTTTAATAATGGATACGTGTAAACAACTACAATAAAAGCAAAGAAGCACAAATGACAAGCTGACCATTTATAGTAAACGGCTGCAGAGTTGGTGGAAACCTCCCGTTATACAGGTTTACATCATCATTAAATCTAAATTACATCAGAGATACCAAACCCCACATAAGCAGGAGGAGGCCTGGGTGTTGGTTGGAGTGCATCAACAGATTAGTGGTAACAAGTGTCAGGTTATGGTGGGTGAGCTTTGCACCTGCTTGAATATGACTGAACACATCTGGTGATTGTGAAGCAGCTAATCAGCACTATTTAAAGCGCATTGTGCACCGAGATAAGAGCTCAGATGATCCCACACAGTTACACAGTTATACAGTAATAAAGAAAAGATCTTTGGAGAGAGCAGAGAAATAGTGAGCCGCCATCATACTTCAATCCTATATAACTGTTATTAATTCATTCTTAATTAAATGTTTCTGCATCTACCCTTACATGATTAAAGCCTGTAGCCAATATAAAGAGCTGCAGAGGACCTGAACGACATAAAGCTAGTGAGGCGGCCATTTTTATGCACCTGGTCTGCTGAAGTGTGGGTGTCCACCCCACCCAGCAGTAAAGCTTAACTCAGCTTTAAATTTAACTGACCAGCTGGCAGACGGAGAACTAACGAGACGCTTTAGCACAAAAGCTCCAACCGCTGTTTGTTTCCATTACAGGCAGAGGTAAGGCGCGCATGTGTGTGTGTGTGTGTGTGTGGGTGTGTGTTTGCAACAACGGGATAAGACAAGAATGCAAACAGCAGGTGTTCAGGGAATTAATATACCATACAACACACACACAAGTAACACAGACACACAAAGGCACAGACAGCAGCCCACCACATCTCACCCCAGACCACTGAAACCAGTGAACCATATAGTCTGGCTGCCTTGAGCTGGCACACTGATTGACTTTACACACACACACACACACACTCAGACGTACACTTGGTGTGTGTGTGTGTGTGTGTCGGGGGGGGGGCTGATTCACTTACAGCACAGCTTTATTGGTTGGCTACACCACAGAGACTGAGAAAAAACAGAGAAATAACTATTAGAGAGGAATGTTAAACAAATGACAGATCAGGTGACAAAGACTCCCAAGAGCTCGGTGGAATGAGGACCGACCGCCGCTGTGGTGAAACATGAAATATTAAGGGAGCGAGGAGTTAAAATGTTAAACATGTTGGGTTAATGGTCGGTCAGCCTGTTTCTCTTTCTGCCCTTGTCCGCCTGACTCACTTTTTTTTTTTTTTTTTTTTTTAAAAGACTCCTACAACAATGCAGAAGAAAGTTCCCTCTCTCTCTTCTGCCTCTGACACTGTGACATTTCCTTGCTCCACTTCTTCTCTCACTCTATCATCAGGCTCTGCATCCTTATCTCTCCGTCCCTCCATCGTTTCCCTTTCATCCTTTGTTGTTCTTCGTCCAACGCTTCGTTTCCGAATGCGTTTGCTTCCTGTCCTAATCTCCTGTTATTTTCCACAAAGCTCTTGTACCACTTCACTTTCTCATTCCTCCTTTCTTACTCTCCATCCATCCCTCTCTCCCTCTCTCTCTCTCTCTCTCTCTGAGATAGGTATGCTCAATTTCGCTCTCTAAATCTCTGAGTTACGCAAGGAATCCTAATTGCCTTCTTCCTCTTCCTGTGAGCGCCACGCTACAGCGTATCTGTCACCAGAAGCAGGGGGTCGGCGTCAAGCCGCTTCAAAATTAGATTTCGTTACAGCTGCGATCTATCCACTTCAAATCTTTGGATGTGACATTTAGCAGCACCTGCTCAGACTTTCTTATTTCACTTTTATTTATTTATTTTTTTTATCTATTCTCACTCGATGTGAAGCTTTAAAGGCAGAACCAGCGTATCGTTACATTAAAAGCGCAGGAGAGGGCAGCTTATTACAATGAAACACCACGTTTTCTGCCAAATAACTCGTGATGCTTGAAATTAAAATGAAATTAAAGATATTCTTCTGATTTCACGCTGTATGTCGGTTCACAACGATGCAAAGAGTTGGCCTTGATTAAACTATGAAAACAGTATCGGGCGACAAAATTAAATGATAGTGAAGACGACGTCATAAACTAAAGTTGGGAGGCCCAGTGTTAAAGTAGGAATGTGTACTGCAGTGATAAGTGAAACACACATCACATATCAATAAGCACAAAACATATAGTAGATATCTAAAAGCGTTTATGCTGCAGTTCTCAGATTTAGGTAACAAACTTACAATGAAGAACTCATGTTCACCAGAGGAAACCCTGACCCAGTCAGGCAGAGCTTAGTTACTGTATAAACGACAATATGTCACATAAAGTCTGAAATCCAACGATGTAATCATGGAAGGCGTCCAAAAGAACGACACGCTCCGTCCCCGTGTCCGTTCGCAGGCCATGTATCGTCTACAAGGGTTTACGAGGGACTACAAGTTTTGGAACATTTGGGGGTTTCGTGGAACGTTTGGTCTCCTGTGCGACCGTTTACTGCTGTTTTGAATCTCCGTCATAGTGATGCTAATAGGTAGTGAACCCTCTCCTGTTACAGAGCTGCTCTCTGGGATGCACAGCAATCATCACTAGGAGGTTTTGGCCATCCACATCATACACACACACACACTCACACAGCAACGGGGATGGGAAGCAGTGCAGGCACAGTCCAGGACCGAAGCTACCTTTGAGATCAGCACGTCGCTTTTAAAATGAAACACGGCAGGTTATTTAACGGCTCTGTAGCCTCAGGGTCCTTAAATCTGAGCGTTTTCAGCCCAAACATAAAAGATATAAAAGTACTGAGGGTGTAACCACCATGTTTATTTTATTTTGGAAAATAAACACTTAAGTTTCTGCAGTTTCTTCAACCCTGGCTGCTGTGGGTGAAGAGCTCTGTGGCTCTGGTGGTCTTGTGGGTTGACTGAGCATCTCTCTCTCTCTCTACCTGCCTCTCTTATCGTTATCATTCCTCGACTCCACTCGTCTCTCTACTTCATTCTCCCCAGCCCAGCGCTTCTCAGGACCACGTGCCACATTTCACCCCCTTCATTTGTCTCCGTGATAAAACTGCAAGGACCAACATAGCGACACGTAAGTCTGATGAATCAAACACGACCCTTCTGTCTCTTCGGTCACTTTCTTAAACTCAATTTGTCTGTCAGTGAGTCTTCCCCTTCAAGACCAAGCACCCACATCCCTTACATTAGCTGTCAGTTGGGAGATTATATACACAAACAAGATATACACTCCTCACTAAAAGTTAGGGATATTCAGCTTTCAGGTGAAGTTTCAGGATGAACCTCAAATGCATTCTAACCTTTCCAGGTGAACTTAATGTGACCTTCTCTAAACCTTTGAATGCACATGTCCAACTGTTCAGTGTCTCAGTACTTTCTGCACCAGTTGCTGTTCTCTAACAAGAAGCTTAACAGCAACATTCACAACAGGTTTGATCCATGAATCCACCAATACATTTCCTGCTTCAGGTAGAATTGGTATTTAAACAGTCCTCCTCATCCTGCTGTTCACATTCTGACATCATGAGACCAAGACGACACCTAACAGTTGATCAGCAGCACCTCAACACTGGAGGCTTCAAACAGGAAGTCCTCAGACGGAGGTGTTCACTGAGCTTAGAGGGTCACAGAGTGTCATCAGGAGGTTGGAACAGTGATACAGAGACTGGAAGAGTCACAGAAAGGAGAGGAGTGGACGTCCTTTGGCCACGTCCCAATTTATTGAGACACTGAACATGTTTTGTTGTGGTATACCTACCACTGTTGGTAGATTTTCTTCAAATACATTGTTTAAAATGAAGAAATCACCAGTGCATGCTTCTACTTAAATGCCCTACTTTCATGATATAATATCACTGTAGCATTCACTTTTTACATTTTCCATATATTTCACCTGAAAGTCGAATATCCCTAACTTTTTGTGAGTAGTGTAAATAATTATTCCAATTGATTAAACTTGAAGGATTAAAAAAAGTTTACTAAATCTGGCTACCTACCACCTGCATATAAAAGGCATGCAGGACGCTCACAGACACCCATCAAATTCTGCCTGAGAAGAATTTACACAGCGAAAGCAAACATTTGCTAACACTAAAGAGGGAGTCTGCTCAGAAGACAAAGACTTCCCTGGTAAGATGTGTTTACCGCCCATACAGCAGGACACCGATCCCACTGTTGGAAATAGTTTCTCGTGTTTCGCCTCTCAGAAACATTCTGACACTTGACATTTAACATTTCATCTGGCGGATGTTCCTCACCAGTGGAAGAAGGGCCGACGACGCTCTGTGTCAGGTCAGGGTGTTTGTAAAATGGAAACCACACCCATATTAATACACAGCTCTACGATGGCAGGTTAACCATCCCAAACGGTCGGGGTGGTAATCATCCAAAAGTACTCAGCAATTCAATAAAGTACATAGAAAGAAGTAAGCAGAGAAAGACAGCAACACATACAACATTATCAGATACACTTATCTGAATCTACATCACCTGCATTCAAAAGTGCTGCATTAAATTGGAGGAAGACATCTTCATCTAGACAGCTAACAATGCTAAGAGAAACTAAAGAAAGAGGTGAGAGAGCTTCTTTCCCAAAAAAAAGAGGAGAGGAAAGAGGAAGAGGAGGTGAGACGCTGACGATAAAGGGGCCATTAGTCAGTAAAATATTTTCCTACAGCAGACTGAAGGACACTCACTTTAACTCCATCCCATCTGCACTTTAGCTCTGTCTCAATCTGACTCAGTTTTATTCTCATGTTAGTATTTCGTATCACTTTTCTTCTTTTTCACCCTTTTAAATCTGCTCGTCTTTCTCTCCGATCCATCTTTTGGCTTTTGGTCATCCGTCTTTCACTCCTCCATTCTTCTCCTGCTCGTTTTCTCTTTGTCTTTTAAATCACTGTCACAATCTGCTGTGCTGGTCTGCTGCTCCTGGTATTTTTCCACACTCTCTGACCTACTTACCTGGCCACGCCTCCCTATCAGTGGCAATCACCCTCACCTGGTTCCCCAGCTGCATTCAATTACACTCACCTGCCTATTTAGGCTCAGCAGTAGACTCATTCAGTGCCAGATTGTCTTCGCTCCATGCCTGACCTTCCAGCACTCCTGTTCGGACTGATTTCCTGGTTTCGACCCTGTTTGCCCCTGACTACAGTTCCTCGTCTCTGCCCTGGTAATTACCTAAGCCTTCTGTTCCTGACCACGAGCTACGCCTGTGTCCGTCCTGTATTCTGTCTGCCTGCTGACTGCCTGACCTCCTGCCTGTCACCGATTCTCCGCCTGATTGCTCTTCCAGTACTGTGCTGCTATTGGGTCCTGCAAACACCCGTTACAGTACAATCTGGCCAGAAATGGACCCAGCGCACAACCCCTCTGCATTGGATCGCCTGGAGGCGGTGGAAGGCGCCCTCCAGAAGCATGAGACGCTGTTGGCAGCAGCTGTTGCTGAAACCAGGCAGCTCGCTGCGGCTAATGGGCAGGCGTTAGCCACTTTAGCCTCCCAGCTTCAGCAGCTGACCACACACCTCTCTCAGCAGGCTGCCCTCCCACCTTCTCCTCCAGCTCCACCTGTCCAGCCGGCTCGTGCTTCTTTGTTGGCTAGGGACGCGCCGGAACCGCAGGTGGGAATCCCAGAGCGCTACAATGGAGATCCAGAGACTTGTGGGCCATTTATCACAAACTGTTCCCTGTTGTTTTCCCTGCAACCTCGCACTTTCGCCACGGAGGCAGCTAAGGTGGCATTCGTTATCAACCACCTGACGGGCAGAGCACGGTTGTGGGGAACTGCCGAGTGGGAGAGACAGTCTTCCGCCTGTGGGTCATTCCAGTCTTTTGCTGTGGAGCTGCGAAAAGTGTTTGGATTAGGAGCATGCGGCGCAGAGACGGCAAGGGGACTGATGAGCATGCGACAGGGGAACGGCACAGTGGCTGACTACTCTATCGATTTCCGCACCAAGGCCAGCCAGAGTAGTTGGAATTCTGCTGCCCTCTGTGACGCTTTTCTTCATGGACTGGCTGACTACGTGAAGGATGAGTTGGTTTCGCATGACATCCCGGTCACGCTTGATGAGGTGATCGAACTTGCGACCCGAATAGATCTCCGAGTCCAGGGTCGCCGCCGGGAGAGGCAATCGATCCCTGTCCATCCTGCTCCATCTGTCCACTCCCGCGGGGCCCTGCCCAGCACCTGTTCCACGTCGGGGTTGCCAAGTAGGGATTCCGAGCCTATGCAGCTGGGCCGTACCTCCCTCACCCAAGAGGAACGGGATCGTCGGCGCCGAGCTGGTCTTTGTCTGTACTGTGGTCAGGCCGGCCATTTTGTCTCAAGCTGCCCAGTAAAAGCCAAGGCTCACCAGTAGTCGGGGAGATACTGGTGAGCCCAACCTCAACCCAGCCTTCCCGCCAGAGACTGCTAGTTCAAGCCCAGCTTCTCCTGACTGACGGCCCACACACACTGGCCACCCTTATAGACTCTGGAGCTGACGCCAGCTGTATGGACGGGGAGCTTGTGCGACAGCTGGGGCTCAAGCGGGCTCCACTTCCCCATCCGGTGCCTGCCAGAGCTTTGGATGGCCACAAGCTGGGGACTGTAACTCACCAGACCGCTCCAGTTCCCATGTTTCTGTCAGGTAACCACCATGAAACAATTCAGTTCCACATTTTGAACTCTCCCAACCAACCCGTCATCCTGGGTTACCCTTGGCTCCGTCGACACAATCCCCACATAGACTGGTCCACTGGAGTCATTTTGGAGTGGGGAACCTCCTGTCACCAAACCTGTCTGAAACAGGCTTGTTCTCCAGTCCACTCTCCCTGCTCCAGTGCAGCACCTGACATCTCCAGGGTGCCTCCTGAATACCACGACTTCCGCCAGGTTTTCAGCAAAGCTAAAGCGGCCTCTCTGCCTCCACACCGGCCGTATGACTGTGCCATCGACCTTCTGCCAGGCACATCTCCTCCAAAGGGGCGCCTTTACTCTTTGTCTGCCCCTGAAAGAAAGGCCATGGACACCTACATTAATGACTCTTTGGCGGCAGGAATCATCCGCCCTTCCTCGTCCCCTGCCGGAGCTGGATTCTTTTTTGTGGATAAGAAGGATAAGACTCTGAGACCCTGCATAGACTACAGGGGCCTAAATGACATAACTGTAAAGAACCGTTACCCCCTGCCACTCCTGTCCTCTGCCTTTGAACTACTACAGGGGGCAACAATCTTCACCAAACTGGACCTCCGCAACGCCTACCACCTTGTTCGCATCAGAGAAGGGGATGAGTGGAAGACGGCGTTCAACACCCCTACTGGACATTATGAATATCTGGTCATGCCCTTTGGGCTCACCAATGCTCCTGCAGTGTTCCAGGCCCTGGTGAACGACATACTCCGTGACATGCTGAACCACTTTGTCTTCGTGTACCTTGATGACATACTCATTTTTTCTAAGACTCGAGAGGAGCACATCCATCATGTCCAGTCAGTCCTCCAGCGCCTGCTGGAGAACTCACTGTATGTCAAGTCAGAGAAGTGCGAGTTTCATGCAGAATCCGTCCCTTTCCTGGGCTACATCGTGGGGCAGGGCCACATGCAGATGGATCCTGCAAAGGTCGCTGCCGTCTCCTCCTGGCCTGTTCCTGTGAACCGTAAGCAGCTACAGCGCTTCCGGGGATTTGCCAATTTTTACCGTCGCTTTGTCCGCAATTACAGCTCAGTGGCCGCCCCTCTCACTGCCCTCACCTCCACCAAGGTTCCTTTTCTGTGGTCACCTGACGCCCACAAGGCTTTTGAAACTCTGAAGTCAAGGTTTACGTCAGCCCCCATTCTGCAAATGCCTGATCCAGAGCGTCAGTTTGTGGTGGAGGTAGACGCTTCTGATTCAGGGGTGGGGGCCGTCCTGTCCCAGCGTTCAGCCTCTGACCAGAAGCTCCACCCCTGTGCCTTCTTCTCTCGACGTCTGTCCCCTGCAGAGAACAACTACGACATTGGGAACCGAGAACTGTTGGCGGTGAAATTGGCTTTGGAGGAATGGCGCCACTGGCTGGAGGGAGCTAAGGTACCATTTCTTGTCTGGACTGATCACAAGAACTTGGAGTATATCCGCACGGCCAAGAGACTGAACTCCCGGCAGGCCCGGTGGGCTTTGTTTTTCACCCGTTTCAATTTCACTCTCTCGTACCGACCAGGAACCCGCAATGCCAAACCTGATGCCCTCTCCCGACAGTTCCAGAAAGCAGAGGACTCGGCTGATAGGTCCTCGACCATTCTTCCGTCCCCCTTTGTCATTTCCACACTTACCTGGGATGTCGAGGAGAGGGTGAGAGTCGCCACCGAGGGCCAACCAGGCCCAAGCGCCTGTCCCCCTAATTGCCTGTTTGTTCCTCCTGTCCTGAGGTCAGAGGTGCTTCAATGGGTACACACATCCCGGTTTTCTTGCCATCCGGGAGCCCAGCGAACTCTGAATGCTCTTCTCCAACGGTTTTGGTGGCCATCCGTGGAAGAGGACACTCGGGACTTTGTTAAAGCTTGTCCTGTCTGTAACCAACATAAAACCCCCCGTCAAGCTCCAGCTGGTCTCCTACAGCCTCTTCCCATCCCGCATCGCCCCTGGTCCCACATTTCATTGGACTTTGTTACTGGTCTTCCCCCCTCTGATGGTCACACAGCCATCTTAACCATCGTGGACCGCTTCAGCAAGATGGCCCACTTTGTTCCTCTGCCCAAGCTGCCCTCAGCTAAGGAGACAGCGCAACTGGTCCTGGTCCACGTCTTCCGCCTCCATGGCCTTCCAGTGGATGTGGTCTCTGACCGAGGACCACAGTTCTCTTCGGTATTTTGGAGGGAGTTCTGCAGTCTGCTGGGAGCCACTGCCAGCCTTTCTTCTGGGTTCCATCCCCAGTCTAATGGTCAGACTGAACGCAAGAACCAGGAAATGGAGACTGCCCTGCGCTGTATGGTCTCCCAGAATCCATCCTCCTGGTCCCAGCAACTCCTCTGGGTGGAGTACGCCCACAACACCCTAACCAGTTCTGTCACTAGCCTCTCCCCATTCCAGTGTGCCTATGGTTACCAGCCTCCTCTGTTCCCGGCCCTGGAAAAGGAGGCCTCCTGCCCATCCGTGGAGGCCTTTATCCGGCGTTGCCAACGGACTTGGACTAAGGCTCGCTCTAACATTCAACATTCTGTGGATCGCTACACTAGATCCGCCAACCAGCACCGTTCCCCAGCTCCAGTATACTTGGTTGGCCAGAAGGTGTGGCTTTCTACCCGGGACCTTCCCCTCCGAGTGGAGTCCAAGAAGTTGGCCCCCAAGTTTGTTGGTCCGTTCACCATCGAGCGGGTAATCAGTCCTACTGCGGTGAGGTTGAGACTTCCTCACTCTATGAGAATTCATCCTACATTCCATGTCTCCAGAGTCAAACCTGTCCATGAGAGCCCTTTAGCACCAGCTACTCCTCCTCCTCCTCCGCCTCGCCTCATCGATGGTGGTCCTGCCTTCACCGTCCATCGCCTGGTCCGGTCTCGTCGCAGGGGGAGGGGTATCCAGTATTTGGTGGACTGGGAGGGCTATGGTCCAGAGGAGAGGTCCTGGGTTCCAGCTCGTCATATCCTGGATCCGGACCTCATTGCTGATTTTCACCGCCGCCATCCTGATCAGCCCGGCACTACAGCTGACAAACCAAGGGAATCTGAGTCTGCCCCCTCACAGGAACAGGTGGGGTCTGGTCTTCCCTTGGAGGGCTTGCCTGATGGTGAGGATTCCCACCACCCTGACCCCTCCACCCACCCGGATGAGGACACTGTGACCTCCCAGGAGTATTAACTCCACCTCCGACCCCATCGACTTGTCCAACCTATTTTTGCCTGTTTTGGGGACGTCAGGAGCCGTCCCTTGAAGGGGGGGTTCTGTCACAATCTGCTGTGCTGGTCTGCTGCTCCTGGTATTTTTCCACACTCTCTGACCTACTTACCTGGCCACGCCTCCCTATCAGTGGCAATCACCCTCACCTGGTTCCCCAGCTGCATTCAATTACACTCACCTGCCTATTTAGGCTCAGCAGTAGACTCATTCAGTGCCAGATTGTCTTCGCTCCATGCCTGACCTTCCAGCACTCCTGTTCGGACTGATTTCCTGGTTTCGACCCTGTTTGCCCCTGACTACAGTTCCTCGTCTCTGCCCTGGTAATTACCTAAGCCTTCTGTTCCTGACCACGAGCTACGCCTGTGTCCGTCCTGTATTCTGTCTGCCTGCTGACTGCCTGACCTCCTGCCTGTCACCGATTCTCCGCCTGATTGCTCTTCCAGTACTGTGCTGCTATTGGGTCCTGCAAACACCCGTTACAATCACTTGTTATTGCATCTTCCAAGAGCCCAGATTTAGCTGAAATCTGGGGGAGCAATGTGTCTCCTCCTCTCTGTGATTCATCATCTATTGCTTTGTTTTCTGTCTGTCACAATTTATTTCTCTCTCTCCCAGAGTCTCCGCTCAATGTTAATGCCAGTCAACCTCAGGAAATTCATAGTTTGGTGTCATTGTTAACCACACAGGCTTGACCACATTAGGGAGTCGCCTGCAAGAATCCTTTTCTTTTAGAGCCACGAGCCAAAAGGGCTGTAAACCAGCGCTGTATTTGGTTAGCTCTTTTCTTTGCTGGAGTTTACAGGGCTGCATTGCTTTTGTCTAGATTTACTACTGCTGTACTGTAAGTGAATGGGGTGGGGTGGCGGTGGAGGGGTGATGTGGCTGCTGAGAGGCCACTTGACAAGAACAAGGACTGCTGCTTCCTCATCAGAGGCCAAGTCAGAAAAAAAAAACGAGAGTGAGCGAGCGACAGGATAAGAGAACGAGAGAGGTTAAGATGGACGAAGGGCCGAGAGAGAAAGTGAATGATGGAGGCGAAGCCTGAGGGAGACAGAGAGATGGAGAAACACAACCACGCACGGCGCAGTGACCAGTTTCTCCGTCCGCTTCCAGCCCAACATAAACAGTCTGTCACTTTGAGCTCAGCTTCACATCGGACTGAAAAGGGAAAATTATGGTGTAAGTCACACTCTCATATAGTGCACACATAGTGCATGCAGTGCCACACACACACATACACACACACACACACACACAAATAAACACAAATAAGTGCGCACACACACATATATATATGTATATATATATATATATATATAATGAAGGGATACACACAGAAACACACAGTGGGAAAAGAAAGTCCCTGCAGAAGGGATATAATGTGTTGCTTTGGTGACAGTGGCCTAACAAAACAGTGGCATAGCTTGTTAACATCAAACGAGTCCAAGCCTAGTGCACACACACACACACACACACACACACACACACACACACACACACACACACACACACACACACACACGTCCAAACACACCAGCGTTATAGTATGACACACACTCTGAAGTCCTCCAGCCTGATGACTTCTGTTAAAGCACAAAGTCACAGAAGGTCATTCGTGACTCGGGGTACTTTCTATGTGACATAGTCTCCCCCCCCCTCACTCATTACTTGTCAAAGTTTCCAACTACGACCAATTGCACGTTTAATCCGGTGAAACCATGAGTGTGTTGCGTGTATGTGTGTATATTTGTGCCCGCACTTGCCTAATGATATGCCTGCACTACATGCATGTGGCCCCCGTGTGCTTCTATTCATGATCATGTGTTTTCATTGGGAACATGAATGCCTCTTGTATGTGTCCGTGCACTATCTTTGTGAGGACCCATTTTCTGGATACTTCAAAGGGCTAGTTTCATACAACCTGGGTCTTATTTTAGTAGTTTTCACCATCAAACCATCATCCCCAACTGCAATAATCTCTCTCCACACACCAAGTTCATTGTAACATTAGTAACAAGCCGTCAGACAATCATGTAGGTTTTAAACCAAAACCCCAGGTTAGCAAAACGTTCTTTGAAGGGGAAATGAAGGCAAACTGTGAAATAATCACCCAAATTGTCCGCTGCAAACATCCATCACAGTTAAGAGGCCCTCTTTGCGGTCCAGCGCTGACCTACCACACTTTCAGTCCTCGTGCAGACACGCACAGTTTTCCTGAACGTGCACTCACTTTCAGTCGTCCCTCCAAACAAAGCTAATCTGGTTAACTGTTGGCTTGTTTACACCGTGTCTGATCATCTGGCCGCTCGCTTCTCATGCAATGGGAGCAACGCTCCTCGCTCTGGGCAATTACTTTGGTACAATTTGAGCACAATATATGGAAACAATGGCCAAAACTGTGAAAAAGACTCAAGTTGTAATAAACCATAATTTTACTTTAATAGTAAAGTTTAGAATTAGGTTGGGCTGGGGTTTGGCATAGTTGTAATGGTTTAGGTTAGGGTTAGGGAAGAGGAATGTACCATGTCAGTGAGGGTCCTCACAAGTGCAGTAAAGTGATGTGTGTGTTCATACGCCTGATTTTCCATACGTCCACCAGTGAGTGTGTGCTGCCTGTTTGTGTGTACACTGTTTGTGTGTGGAGCACATGTGAACATCGTACACGTATATGTTTCAATGCTGCCAGCCTGCTCTGTTTCCCAGAAGGGCAGTGCCCACTGGCAGTGCCAGCTGGCTGCCTGCTTGGCAGACTGAAAGTCATTATACAGAAAGGTCAACTGCCCGCACACTGGAGAAACTTGGGGAAGAGAGTATCACCCACTGACCTAGAAGTGGAGCCTAAATATTGGTTACCCTCACTTGTGCCATTTGGCGCACCATAACTGAATCAAACATAGTTGGAAGGGCACAAAATGGTTACCACGAGATGGCCACAGATGATAGGCGTGACATTAAGAGGCTGTTTGAGAACAGCGAGCTCATTGTGGTTTTAACTTCTTAGTTTAGACTTGTCTGCTATAGTAATAACACTCGGCTGCTCCTCAGATGTATTACATCACCATCATACCCACGATAACAGTAAAGAACGCTCTTCATTGAATGATGGCTTTTATTCAACAGTTACCGAAGCATGTGCGCTGACTGAAGCCTCCCTGAAAGCAGCGTACATATACAGAAACACAGAACAAAGTACATCGCTAATAAGCTCCCTGGCTTCCACAAAAGTTGGCAACACCAGCACAGCATGGTTAGCAGAGATTCATGGGAATTATCCAAATGCATCTTTGACTTATAAGACTTCTCTGCAGTTGTGTATAACACAATATTTGTACTGACTGGAGGCGAATGCTCAGAGCGCAGCTGAGCCAAGACTGAAGTGAACACCGCAGTACTTCAGTGATTACAGATTGTTCTTGATCCAATCAAATTATTCTACATTTGGGGGACAGGAACTGTGTCAGTACAAATTAGCCGGGCTGCTACGTGCACAGGTTTGCACCACAGTATTCAAAGATCACACACACACACACACACACAGATTCCAGTCCCACCATGGAATGCCGTCCATAGCTGAGGGTGTGGTGGTTACAGCGTCCATTGACCAATCAACACCAAGCTTTGATAAGAGCCAGAAACAGGGGCTGGAACCTGTGTGTGTGTGTGTGTGTGTGTGTGTTTGTGTCCGTTCGACGCACAGAAACACACACACACACTCACTGATGCTTGCTTGCACACACACACACACTCACACAGCAGCATGCTCGTATTGTTGTGCTCTCCGTGGTAGGTTGGCACGATGAGGGGAAATGGGAGCTGTGAAAACTCTACTGGAGAGATGCTGCTGGCAAACTGGAGGTGTGTGTGAGTGTGTGCTGCAGGGGGAGGTGGAGGTCAGGGAGAGAGCGGTGAAGAAAGGTAGCAAGGAGACAAATGAGGGAGAGAGAGAGAGAGAGAGATGGGGAAGAAAGGAAGGTGGAGAGAGGCAAGAGTGAGGGGGAAAAAAACAGAGAAGTAAAATGAAGATGAAAACAGGGAGAGAGAGAGAGAGAGGGGAGCTAGAGAGAGACAAAATTGGGGTGAAGATTAAGAGTTGGGAAGGGAAATGAAAAGAAAGACAGTGAGGAAGTGGCAGACGAAGCTAGAGAAAGTAGAGAAGGTGTTGCTCGTAACAAACTTGCCAAAAAACTTTCTCAAAGTGCCGTTAGCGAGGGAAAAGAAAAATAGGCAGTTAAAATCAGAATTAGTTTGTGTGATGTTGGCTGAGGCAGCTTGCCGCTTCCAGCAGTGAACTCATTCAACTGCAAACACACACACACACACACACACACTCTGCTTGACATACAGTGCATAGATGTGATCATACACACGACACACGCTTACGTGCATTTCGCAAAAACACAAAAATCGCACAAATGTTTTTCGATTGCAGAAGGTCCCCTCTAGAGTTTACACCATTCAATTTCCCCACATTTCACAGCAGTTGAGGCAACAGTTTGGAAGTTCGTGTGTGTGTGTGTGTGTGTGTGTGTGTGTCTATGCAGTTCCTGCAGGGCAGGTGTGAATTGGACAGTGGAGAGAAAAGCCGTCGCTGTTTTCCAATTCATTTTCCCCAGCATTGTTAAGCCTGTTAAGCCTCCCCCCCAAAACCCTCCACTCAAATTAGATGCAAATGAGGTCTCAAGTGGCTTCCCAAGGAGGACATTACAGAACTGACTGGCCTGAGGTAATCTGTGTGTGTGTGTGTGTGTGTGTGTGTGTGTGTGTGTGTGTGTGTTGAGCGGGCTGTTTTTCTCTCGTTAACCTTTCCAAATGCTCTGTGTACAATAGTTACGACAGTCTTTTAAAGAGACTCACTCTGGAGTTATGACAGGTGCTCTCACTCTTCACTTCAGATTGAACTGGATGTAAAGTTAACTACTGTGTGTAATAAAGAGACTAACTAACTAACTAACTTTAATCTACCCGTGCAGCCATGGGCACTCTCAGTCTGCCACACGATACGTTTCTATCTTCTACATTTGTTTTCAGTAACTACCACTGAGTCCGTCTGAATTTCTTTGATTTCCTACATGTGGCTCCAGAGAGTGATAAAGGGAGCTGTAGAGAAGTAGCCGAAAAAGATTTTCCACTCTAGATAAGGCGAGAGTCATGTCTCTTACTCGAACGCCACATGTCTTGAGGTTTCATTGCACAGTATTCTAGTATATAGTGAAAACTCGTCTTCCCTATGGATTTCACCATGTGGAACAGTTTGAACATTTCTGCAGAAGCGATGAGCCTCTGGTTTTGTGGATCGACCGATACTTCTACATGGTGGATGTACTGGTGGATCACCATTAGGGTTCTTAACATGTCAGGTCAATTCTTAATTCAAACACTCCTTTTTCCACTGGTGATCAGCATGAGCAAGCTGCCTGTGACGAAGGGAAACCTCAACATTCATACATTAAAAGATTCAATAATTTCAGTTCTACTTGGGACTTTTCAATTAATTTTGATGTTGATTGTCTTTTTTTTTTCCTCCATAAAACTGCTCATATATATCCTAATATAGACACGGTCATAACAAAGGTCATATAAATCATTCAAATTGTATTCCTAAGCTGTTGGTGGTTATGAAATGATGACTTTATGAATGCACAGAGACGGTTTTCTTTTAAGAAAAAGGTGAGATGGGACCTCATGAAATCACTGATTATGGGGAACTCCTTTTAAAAGGTCATGAAGAAACACTTCACACACTGAATTTGGTAAGTTAGAGAAGTAAAGTAAAGTCTTTAATGCAAATGAGGCATTTCTACTCATAACGTAATGAACTCTTGTTGCTAGACTCTACCGTCCACGTGGACTTCACCAGCTATCACACCCAAATCCCTGCCCAGGGCAATGACGCTCATATCTCTCTCCTAAAAAGTTTCCCATCTGCTGTAACCTTTAGAGCTGGAATCTCATCCATTTTAATGTTCTCCCATCTTAGACTCCCTAAAACATATCTGTGGAGAGAGAGAGAGAGAGACAGAGAGAGAGAGAGAGAGAGAGAGATGAAGGCGGGCAGGGAGGGAGAGTAAGAGGGAGGAAAAGACCAACTCTGGGCCAAAGTCACAGCTGAAACACTGACCTGGATAAATCAGGGAAACATAAACACATAGTTTCTGGAGCGAACGGGGAGGGAGGGGGGCGCTGCTACCCCAAATATTCTACCCCGGGGACCCCAGCGAGAGGCAGGGGACCCCCTTATCCCACCTCCCCATCACAGCCTGCTCTAATTATTTATTTTCCTAGGGTGTAAATGTCTTCGGGGGATTGCTGTGTAAAAGCCAACAGGTCCTGGGAGGTCACAACAGCCCTGTGGGATGAGGAGGTATGTTCTCACACACACACACACACACACAGATGCAGACACAAACATGTGCACAAGTAGAAATGAACACACAGATGCTGATTTATACATTCACGTCCATCAGTGCCACCCCAGCGTCCGCAGACACACACCCACAAACAGGCCCCCCCACTTCCCCCTGCAGCCAGCCCACTGATTGTGTTTGTTGTCTCAGGGTTAGGTCTGTTGTTGATCCCCTGCGGAGCTTTTGGCTGCTCCGTTATCACGCATAATCACTTCCATACCTTAACAGCATAGGTGTGTGTGTTTGTGAGTGCATGTGTGTGGCTGCGGGGGTGTCTACGTGTCAAGACCAGGCTGGAGGTGGCAGCAGCAGCAGCAGCGTCTGTCAGAGGTCTGTCTCTGCCTTAGGAATGAATATCATTAGACACTAACTGTCGCCAGCTTTGGAGGAGAAGAAAAGTCATTTTTTAAAGAGTAAAATCATTGTTGGGGATTTTTTACACGAATCAGCGAGGATGCAGCCAAACTTTAAGAAGCTGTGAAGAACTCTGGAAAGTCTTCCTGCACGGAGGAGAATATAAAAAGATTTAAGGAGCTCACTGCTTCTTCTCACCTTTCATTCTGACCCGTTTAAAAACTTAAATACTCTCTAAAAGCTGCTTCAGGACTGTTTTCTTTACTGCCTCCCTTCACTGGGGTCACTGGTGAATTTTAGGGCAGCTTCACGTCAACCATCTATTAAGCGTATAACCAGTGTGTGGAGGTCACTTTTCCCAAACTGCTCCTTGATTTACGTGAGTGATGCAATAGATAATAATAATAACGGTCATACAGGTTTATTTCCCATTCATGGGCTTTATTGTGAAACACCAGCAGCCACCTGAACTCACTTTGAAAACTTTTACAGAAAAGTTTAGCCTTTTTTTTTTTACTAAGTTACTGAGCTGAATGAGCTGATAAAAGCCGATATACAAGTTAACCATTTGTCTTTTAAAGCAAAATAAAGCCATGAATGACTGCTGCTCTGAACTGAAAAGAGATTCTTGATCTGTGCCTGCAGGTGAGCGTTGAAATGCTTTTTGATTTAATCACTCGGTGGGAGCCTGATGAACACGGATGCAACTAAACTCCAGTACTTATTCACAAGAAAATATAAATATTGATTGATTCATGAACAGATCAGCTTTTAACCCTTTGTTTGAAATGTCTGATCACTAGTGGGTTTTTTTTTTTTTTTAGGTTTTCAGATAACTAACTAACTCATTCCTGAGAGAAAAGACCCTCCATTACAGGTACAACATGCTCACACAGTTAACTGTTGTCCCTCCAGGAAAGAAGTTAGTTAAGCAGAGTTAGAGAAGCGCACCGTGGGGCCATGTGATGATATGGAAGACTGCTGATAACACAACTGTAAGATTTGTTTCTTGACATTTCACTCACAGGCGCTCGGCGTTCCTCGGTATTCCTTTAGGCACAGTCTTCAAGCCCAGACCCTGGCAGTCCACATGCGACCCGGAGCAGCTGCACTTGTGTGGGCATCCAGTCACCGAGGCGGCGCACACCAGCAGCGCCACAAGCAGAGCCCAAACCCGGCGGAGCGCAGCCCGCTTCTCCGGCCCGATCGGAGGCATGGTATCCACTCAGACTACTTCCAAGCCCAGGTTAATTGAATATCCGCGGGAAGGTGGACGCTGTGGAAGTAAGGATCCCGAAAAAGGTCAAGAGAGGCCGTTCGACTGTGTGGTTGGATTAAAAAAAAGAAGAAGAAGTGATGGGAGCTGAAATCAGATCAAGTTCGCTGCTGGAAAAAAAAAAGTTCCCCCAAGTTTCTCTCAAGAGACTCAATCAGTCAGAGTGTCCTTAAAACGCTGCTTTGCCATTGAAGAAAAGGAAGAAAATGAGGATTTGGATGTGACACTCGCGAGGAAAAAAAGTTTTCTTCTAAAACATCCCCCCGCGCGTCACTCAGCTCGATGCGTAAAAGTCTCCCCATTCACCAACTCCTCCGAGGAGAAGTTCTCAGTCCGACTCCTCAACTCTTTCCAAGGTGAAAAATGTTCAGCTCTGGTGTAACCTCCTTCCAGGGAACATCCCTCCGCTGCCAGGGCATGAAAAGTGAGAGTTGCAGGGGAGTTGTAATCAGAAAAAAAAAAAAGTTGAGCGAGCAGAGGCGCAACAGACTGGTGCGCCCGGAGGTTGTGAGAGTGAGAGAGGCAGACAGATTTGTACTTTGGTTTCCCCCAAAATCCTCTCTCTCTCTCTCTCCCTCTCTCTCCCTCTCTCTCTCTCTGTGTTGATGTCACCAGTAAAAAGGGAGAGAGCTCTTCAGACTTTCTCTCGCTCCTTATCTTCCCCGCAGAAAAAAAAAAAAAAAAAACACTCTCTGTTGTATAAACTCGGTTTCTTTCCCACCAAGATGGATAAAACTCTCAGTCCGTGGCAGCAGAGAATTATTACAGAACACATTCTCAGCTCATTTCCCTGCAACTTTTTGTCACGGCCCATGCATCATCTTAATGATTTACTTTGTGATCACAAATTGGTTTTGAGCCACGTCTTTTATGAGCCATCTCTCCAAATGGTCCAATGCATCATCCTTTGGGAGTCACTGTGTGTGTGTGTGTGTGTGTGTGTGTGTGACTGATGCTTTAACAGCAGCTGACACAAAAAAATGCTGCCTGATAGACCAGTCAGTTTGTCAGACGTGTTATTAACATCCAAACTTGGATCGAGACTTTTTTTTTTTGTGATTCAGTTTTAATTCATAAATGCTTCCAAACATTTGGCATTAACTGGGACTTGAGTTGACAGATTATTTAATAACAAGTGCTGTTTGAACTCCCTGCTGCTATTCTTCGCCACTGCTCTGATCTCCACACAGCAGTGGAGTGAGAGGTGTTTCTCAGTGGACCCACTCTGGCCGGTGGGTGTCCCTCTGCTGGTTGCAGAACAGCTGCTGCCCTCTATTGGCAGAAGGGAAAAGCTTCATAAATCAATGAGCAGCCACAGTAACAAAACAATTTCACTTCTCATTAAATCAGCATCCTCGCAATTAATTGAATTAGAGGATTCTTCCTGAAAAGCTTTTTTTTTTCCCTCAGCAGTGTGTCACTCTAGAATGAGCGGGAAGCTCCTAAATATTTTAATGCCTGGAACCCAAATTGAGAAATTAAGCGTTTCACTCTGAGACTGAGGTTAATCAATTAAAGCATCAGTCAAGCTGGAAGCCTAGACTCATCACGGAGATACTCTCCTAAACTACTTTATTGTAACGTTGCAGATGATGAGAAAGTCCAGCCTGTGTCAAGTTAAAAAAAAAACACCACTAATCAGCAATCACACCATCAGGTTTGAGGTTTACATCCATTATAGATCCATTCTCCGTTGTTATCCATCCTGCTGACTGTGTTCACGCCATCATTAGCTACAAACAGTATTCCAAACAACCATAGTCTGGACATTAGCCGTGCCAGCTCGCCTGTGAACTGCTGAAAAGTCTTGCTGGGTTTGTAAGTGGAGAAGCAACAACACAGCTGTTGTTAAATGACAAAATCCAGTATAACGTTGTTAAACTGTCACAGCTTTTATGTCTAATTATGTTTTCCAGACATAAAAATTTTATTTTTCTAAATTCAAACTAGCTGTCTTTTGAAAGAATGAACAAATCTGATGCATGAACCAGAGTCTCTCTCTGTCTCTCTGCTCGTCTCGAGATGAGTTCGAGCCTCGACTCTTGATGAAGTTAATTGAGGGGGACGAATGACGTGTGAGGAGTGGCAGGTCTCTGTGTGACTCCATGAAATGACAACATGTTTGTTCATACATTTTAAATGTCAAATACAAAAGGGAATTAATGATCCCGAGCAGAGAACGACTGTGAGGATATGAGAGCGCATCCGAATCCATACAGAAAAAGAATCAATAATGGTTTTGTGGAAACATCTGGCGCTGCTTTGTCTCCATGTGTTTTATATCCGCTAGATGAATGAAGGAGAGACGCAGCATGCATACTGTGATGTAAAGATAAAGAGGGAAGGAAACAGTAAAACAAAGAAAAGGAAGATTGGTCAGAGGAGGCGGCACACACACACACACACACACACACACACACACACACACACACACACACACACACACACACACACACACACACACACACACACCAATGTGGTACTAGTTTTATTCTCCACCCCTGTACTGTTCCTCCTCCTGTCAGTAGGAGTTCAGTATTTTCACAAATGACTTTAAAAAAAATGTTGCACTGCTTTTTTTTTTTGTCTTGAGATGATGCCACTTCTAACGCTGTGAGCCGGCAGCAACAGATTTACTGCTTCACATGATGAAATATGGATAAATATCTACATCTTCATCACTCAGCAGGTAATTGTCCCTGAACACAACAGAGAAACTGCCTCATTCCAAGATGGCGGTGCATTATTTCCCATGGGTGCTCATTCTTCCACATGCACACTTTGGATTGGCAGCATGCCCGTTAGAGACATCCTGTTGGTTCCCATCACATGAAAGTGTCCTTCTTGGTTTGTTTTAGGTGCCCTCAACAATCGTATCAACATAAACTGACAATAATGTATTTTTCCCCAAATGTAGCAAGCGAGACTCGCCAATTGGCTGAAATGGAGAAGATGAATTAGTGACTAACAGTTCCCTCCGTGAGGTTTGGAAACATGTTTGAATAAGCGGTCAAGTAGAAAAAGTCTCATCTCTGAAAACAATGAGAGTTTGGGCAAACAAATAACGACAGAAACTGTGGCACCACAAAAACAACACGCTGGAGCTGGAGCAGTGATTATCCTTTTTCCTCACACAAACCGCCGCTTATGAGCGCATGAAACCGCTCTCCGACGGCTTTGTTTGGGCTCATTGGGAGAAGATGCATGTCATTAACTTTTGAGGTTGAGGGTTTGAAATTTAGCTCAGGACCTTTGATTCATGAGCGTGTTGTCGTGGAGTCTCCACCGTATTTCGGTGAATTAAGCGGAAAAAAACCAAAAGCAGAGTGCTTTGCAGAATGAGACATTAAGCGTTTGTGAAGTGAACAGAGCTGGCAAACGCCGAGCTTCTCACACCACATAACTACTGCCACTCTTTCCCCCTCTCTCTCTTTCTTTCCTCACTCCCTCTCTTGCCATCCCTCGGGTGCCCTTTTCAACCCTCCATCTCGTTCCCTCAGTGTTTAATCTCTCAGACTTCCTCTCTTTCTCTTCCTGTCATTCTCCTTTTACTCCTCTCTTCCCTCCCGTTATTCTATCCTCTTTTTTTTTTTTTTTAAAGGCCCCCCTCTTCTTTTCTCTTGTCCCGCTCTCCCTGTTTTTATGAGCTGTGAGACAGTGTGCTGCTAATTAGCATCTTTCTGTGGTGCAGCGCCGGGCTAGTGGCCGGAGTGACAGCTTCACGGCTCACTGCACTCACACACACACACACACACACACACACACACACACACACACACACACACACACACACACACACACACACACACACACACACACACACACACACACACACACACACACACACACACACACACACACACACACACACACACACACACACACACACACAGAGGATTAATATCATGCTGTCATACAGAATTTCCTCTCTGGTAACCAAGTCTCTCTCACACATGTACAAGACAAAGACATATTCCAGCCCAGTCTCCTGTAGTACATTTATTAGTGGACGATAATGGGTAATGGACACGTTCTACATCCAGAGCCAAATAACATCCATCCATCCATTTTCTATACCGCTTATCCGTCAGGGTCGTGGGGGGAGCTGGACCCTATCCCAGCTGACTTCGGGCGAGAGGCGGGGGTACACCCTGGACTGGTCACCAGCCGATCGCAGGGCCACAAACAGACAGACAACCAGTTAACCTAACCTGCATGTCTTTGGATTGTGGGAGGAAGCCGGAGTACCTGGAGAGAACCCACGCTAGCACGGGGAGAACATGCAAACTCCACACAGAAAGACCCAGAGTTCAAACCAGGATTTGAACCCTGGACCTTCTTGCTGTGAGGCTACAGTGCTAACCACAGCACCACCACAGCACCACCATGTAAATAACAATCTATGTTAAATTAAACCACTTAAGACTTAATGTTGATGCCGTTTTCTGTTGTTGTTTAATCACAATGACCTGCAAGAGGCCTTATAGATTTTGTTCTGTATGTTTTATTTGGCCACCAGCAGAAACAAGTAGTGAACATATCATATCGTTACCTTTAAAATCATTTCGATTCAACGCCATAGTTGGAAGACTCATGGATGTTTGTCAACTTTGTCAAATGTAACTGCCTTATACTAAAGTTAGTTTAACAGATTTATACTTTATGATCAGAAACATGGACTGAGTCAACGTACTGCTGTGAAAAACTGATCTTAATATCAGGTTGAGTGTGCACTAGATTTATTTTACTGCTTTATTTTGAGTCTTTTCTCCTCAAAGCCACCAGACTCTTTGGACAAAAACAGTAATTTCACACTGCAGTTTCAGACCGAGTTGCTGGTCTGCTGCATCCTCGATCCAGTTAGTTAGTTAGTGTTATTGTGCGACTTTGCCCTTTTAAATGGTTACTTACAGTCCTAAACTAATGTTTTAGTTCACTGATGTAGCAAGAGGTGGACCAGCAACTCCGCTCTTCTATGAGGTAAAATTACTGTTTTTGCCAATGGAGTCTGGCAGCTTTGAGGAGAGCGAAGAGAGAGAGAGAGAGAGAGAGAGAGAGAGAACGTGTAAAGTGTTATATATTATAAAATATTCTAAATATAACAGACAGTTAAACTCATCAGTTGGGCCTTTTCTAGGTGGTTAAAACACATTTCTCTGCTGCTCTTGTCCACCGCAGTACATCGCTCAGCTTTTGTGCCGGCATTCCTTCATGCTTCACGCTGACCACGGACGAATACCTGATACAACCCAACTTCAAAATATCTGAACTATCCCTTTTAGACCGGTCAGGACAGCATGAATTCATCTGTCACTTCACCAAAAGTTGAACTTGTGAAAGTAAATCAGCAACAAGGTTTATTCCCTTATTGTGCCTGGTCTTGTACTGGCCTGTATTTGACCTCTGTATGTCTTCAGAAAACATCATATACCTTTAAAATGCTGCTGCTGTATGGACACACGCTGGCTTGTGATTGGCTCCAATGCCTCCTGCGGCCTCCTTTGTTTGTTTGAGGCTATAAAAGACGCTTTTCGCATGTCTTCAGTGAGAAAGATGACTTCAGGTTCCCTGTGAACGAGGTTTGTCTCCTATTATTCTACAATAATGTTTTCCTAATCTTCAACCATCTGCGCTTCGTGCATTATTTCATATGTGTTGAGTTTGTTGCAGACAAGTTTCCACCACAAACTACAGGCGAAGCACCGCAGGAAACAACTGTTCAGGGCAAATCCACAAACTGAAGTGATTAGAATGAAATTAATGAAATGTGGTATGATTATATTACAATGTCGGCGTTATGGAAGCCTTCGTCTTCCTCTCACCTTCTCATGCATCCCCCCCCCTCATCCCTCCTTCATCCCTGCAATCAACAAATTAGAGAATAATTGGTGGAAAGTTTGGACTTCTCTTCACACTGAGCCTCATCCGTGTAAATGCTCTGATATCTGATGGCACATTAATGGTTCACGCTGCACAGCTGCGTGTACGTATGCTGGCAGCGGTATGTGTGGGTGTGGTGTTAGTGTAGGTGTCTGTTCATCTAATTTTGTGTTTTTAGTGTGTCAGTGATGAAGTATGCCCTCATGTGGTGTGTGTGTGTTTCTGTGTGTGTGTGTGTGTGTGTGTGTGTATGTGTGTGTGTGGTTTAATGGATCTTTTAGCCAGACAGATCTTTGGCTGAGCTTAACTGTGGCCCCTACAAAGCTATTATCTCCCCATACACTGTGTACACACACTTCTTCTCTCTGTGTGTGTGTGTGTGTGTGTGTGTGTGTGTGAGACCAGAGAAAGCCAACTTTTAAAGGGAGCTATCATACCATCCTCATGTCGCTTTGAACACACACACACATAATTATGCGTATGTGTAATGACAACAGACCACATTTTAAGTATTTTGGGGGGGGAAAACCCCGACCAATACTTCCCTTTCTTTATCCCTCCTCTCGTCTAACTCCTCTAACTTTAGTTCTTACTTAAGCTCACACTCTAGATCAGTCCTACTTTAAAACTTGCCTTAGTCCAGCTAGTCTAACTGTAGCCGTGACATTACAGTCCAGCCGGTGTAACTCCTGGGCTTTAGTTTCACGTTGGACTGATAACAGAGACCCAATCACTTCCAATTTACTCAATGCAGACTGTAAACCAACACTACCATACCTCTGATCTACCCTTTGAGACTTTCTGCTCTCCTGAAAAACACCAGGAAACTTAAAAATCATCGCACGACAGGAGCCAGTGCCAGGTGGACTGTAGCACTACCTCCTACCTTTAACTTCTCTGCTCTGTATTGTAGACCTGCTAGTCTAACGTAATCTAACCTTGATGCAACCACGGCAGCTTTAGTCCTAATTTAAACTCCCTGGTCCAACAGTTTCAGTTAGTAGAAGCTCTAATCTCACTGAACTGTGACGACAGGTCAGAAAAGTCCTCAAGTCTCTAATAAACCTGAAAGTCCACAGCTCAGAGTTAAATAACGCACAGCGCTTTTCTCTTGTGAGGTAACACGAGTACACACACACACACACACACACAGACAGACACACACACACACACACACTTGTGTCTCTGAATGGGCAGTTAAATAATCCCACATGTTGCTCCAGCGCCTTTGTTTCATTGCGAGGATATTTTTTTTCTCTTGCTGCTCGCTTCCCATGTTGTGTTTGATTGATGGTCTAATTTACTAGAATATCACAATGACACACACACACACACACACACACACACACACACACACACACACACACACACACACACACACACACACACACACACACACACACACACACACACACACACACACACACACACACACACACACACACACACACACACACACACACACACACACACACACACACACACACACACACACACACACACACACAGCCTGATAGTGTGTTAGAAGGCTAATTTTGTCCCAACAGATCCAAATGTCTGTGGACAGGCTGTTAGCGATACTCTTACAGTGTGGTTCACTCTTTCCAAAATACTGAAAGAAAACCTACAAAAATCATCTTTTGCAGAGTTCTGATTTACAATAGATCCACATGAAAAGATCTTTTTTTCCCCGCTACTTACTAAGGGCTCACTTTAAATATTGCTGTGGACGATTTTTCACAACTCTTTCGCTCTAAATGTAAAATTGAGTGCAACTAATGAAATTCCAATCATGTCTGCAAACTTTGATGAGCAGAAAAACAGAAATACCTGCAGTGACCCTTTAACATTTCTCCTCAAACACACGCAGCATTTATGAAGACCAGGAAACAGTTCAGAAAGTCACTCCAGCCATTTGTTACTTGCTGCAGGTCTTGAACGCAGATACAGTACGCACGGTGTGTAACGGCCGGGCAGCCGTGTGTTTGTGTGGTTCTGGGTTCAGTAATAATAACTCATTAAACTCTAACCTCTGTGATTAAATTAGTGATTGAGCAGCAGCACATCTGCACCCTTTGTGTGTGTGTGTGTGTGTGTGTGTGTGTGTTAAGGCTTGTGTTGCACCACAGCTCTAAGCTATTTAGTGACAGACAAAACAACATCTATCTACAGATAGTAGGACAGGAAACAGGTCTCTGTGAGTGAGTGTGTGTGTTTAACAAGTCTTTCCTTCATCTCCTCACGTCACTGTCGTATGAATAATGATGAATAATGAATTAAATGTCGTTTCAGAGAGTGGTTAAGAGCCTCGCAGAGATAAAGGAGAGACAAAGAAAGAGTGTGAAAGAGAGATATTTAAAAAGGTTGCTCTGGCTGATACCCAAGTGAAATATTTCTCTTCACACTGGCAGTGGTAGCTGCAGTTGCAAGAAAAACTTGCTTAACACACACAGACACACACACACACACACACAGGGCTCCTGATAACTGCATTTATAGTCTTTTGTCTGACAGGAAAACAACAGAGCTGAGTAAACGAAGCAGTGTGTGTGGTCGAAACGATGAGAAAGACAGAGAAGTTACAACCTCTTTAAGACAATAGTGTGTGTGTGTGTGGGTGTCTGACAGTGCACTCTTCCTTTAAATACACTCAATTTGATCCCAAAGATGTGGTGATAATTGTATAAGATGTGGTTTAAGTGTTCAGTTAACTAGAACAAAACCTAAGAGCAGAGTTAATGTAATATATTTGATACCATTGTCCACTGACCTCAATTAACATAGTTCAATTAGAAGAGAGTCCATTCGTATAAATCTGTGTCGTCCTCTGTTAATGTGAAGTGAAAGCTAATTATCTAGATCTTGATTTGCAGAGCCACGCTCTGTGGGGAACCTTAGGACACTGAAATTGTATGCATGTGTGTGAGTGTGTATTCAGTGCAGAGGTTAACCTCTTCCTTTTCCTCCCTAACAAGGAACGGTCAAAGGTCGCGACACAAACGGAGGGAGAGGAGGAAAGAGGGATGAAAGGATAAATTGTAAAAGGAGGCAGGGAGGGAGACTGAAGACTGATTGGAGGCCAGATCCCTAATAAGGTCTATAAATTACCAGGTGACGGCTGACAGAGAACCGCTGAGCTGTCTGCTCCAAAACAAAGTCTTAACGCGAGATTTCACAACTTACGTCTCCTTTCTTTGTCTTCTTTTCTCTTCGTGTGGAAAGTTTGTTTTTGTTCTATTGTTACTGATCTCACACACGGAGCGTCACCCAGAAGCTTCAAGTCAGTCGTCTGTCTGCAGGTCGTGTGTTGAAGGCAGCCACAGTCAGTGCTTCTGCAAAGATCATTTGGTATTTGGATACTGTGAAATGTCCAAGTATATTCTTTTGTAACGTAAAAGTCCCAAACGTCTAGTTTTTATACTAAAGGAGTCTGATTTTAGAGGCAAGTTTCCCTTAATTGAACTAAAAAAGTGTGTGAAGCGTCAGTCCAAGTGGACTAAACGTTAAAACATGTTCCAGAAAATATATGATGCACACATTTTTACATGAATTCACCGATGTTTTGGAAGCAGGGAAGCCACTTTTTGTGTAAAATATGAGTTGAAAAGGTTTGTGCTTTTACCTGTCTGAGAAAATATTGGTGTGAAAATGATCCGAGTCACACACTCACAATTCTGCATTTCATCCTGCAACTCGCTGCCTCTGACGGCAAAAAGGAAGGCTGAGACTTTTTTTGGGAAATATGGAGGAAATATTTGTTTTTCAAATATTTCTGAAAGTTAAGATGCAAGATGAGAGAAGTGCAAACGGACTCAGGTCACATCCACCGTGCACTGAAGTCTCACACATGCAGCAGTAGTCCAGGTGCTAACGGGGAAAAGGACTAACACGGTTCAGGAGTTCAAAGGGTGAAATCTGAATAAACTTGTCATCCCTCCTTGTCCACCCTCCACTTTCTCCCCGTCTGTCCTCCCTCCATCCATCTATGCACTTTCCTTTCTGCCTGTCTGTCTGCATTCTTCTCTATCAGATAGCTGGAGTCTTATCGGTGTGGAGGTGCTGAATACTGAGCAGCTCCACAGCTCCACCGTAACAACAACACATTCCTGCCTGCTGTGTGTGTGTGTGTGTGTGTGTGTGTGTGTGTGTCTGTTTAAGATCCGAAAGTTAAGTTAACGGATGTGTCTTAGCCGTTAGCGTGAGTGTGTCACGGGGAAGGAGAAAGACAAGGCCTGCTTTTGTGAGGTGCTGGTGTGTTTTTAGAGATACGAAAGTGATGCTAAAATAAGTGTGTGTGTGTGTGTGTGTGTGTGTGTGTGTGTGTGTGTGCATGGACACATTCCTCTTCGCCACCTCCAAACCCGACTGACTCTGCTGTGAAGGCCAATCAAAACAGACGTAAATCGTGGCCGGATATAAAAGCCATGCCAAAGCAAAGGATTGTGTGTGTGTGTGTGTGTGTGTGTGTGTGTATACACTGTAAGGGAAATTATACTTCTGTCTGAACTTAATTTAGCAGCAAAAGCTAAAATTAGGTCCTTATATTCTGAAAACATTGGCAAAGCATTAAGTTTGGTATTAATATAATTTATTTATTTTTCGATACGATCTTTAGAATTTACAAAACCAGAAAATAATCATGTAAGGTTCAAATTCCATCGTGAAAATGATGCAAAACAGGTTGCAAAATGTATCTTAACAGATGAATTTATTTATTTTTTTCCAGATCAGTATCATTTTAGGGGAAAAGCTTCTGCTGCAGAGAAACCTTTAATGAAAGTGGGCACTTGTGAAATGCTTTGACACAAATTTGAGTTGACTTTGCCCTGTTTAACTGCCAGCATGGCTCACTGGCTAATTTACAGCATGTTACCTGATCCACCAAGGGAATACCATCACAGGTGTGTGTGTGTGTGTGTGTGTGTGTGTGTGTGTGTGTTACAGGATCTGTGGTAATGCTATTGCCCTATCAGCATCTCATTTCCACCCCCAGTTCTTTCCCTGTGATGCTATCTGCTCAATTTATGAAGATATGAAGCATGCAGCTTTTCAGCCTGGTATGAGACGCGTTACTTACTTGTGTGTGTGTGTGTGTGTGTGTGTGTGTGTGTGTGTGTGAGAGAGTGTGTGTGTCAAGTTTTTTGTTGTTTCCACGTTGATATCCAACAACAAAAATAAGAAAAACACCAAAGCAGCGCTGAACTTCTGGAGGGAAATGACATTTTTCCCGTGCAAACATGCCCATTTTGCTCCACAACATGTTGTTTATTTTAATCATATCATCAACAACAAAGATATTGTTGATGAAATGTCAAACGATGCTAGGAAAGGACACCATGAGAAGAGAGGAGGGAAAGAAAAACACGACAGTTCTACTGAGGGGAAAAAGCAAAGAATCCAGAGTAGAGGTTTTAGGATTTTGATCCCCATAACTGGTTGTCAAAGAATAAGCAGAAGCAGCTACGTGAGGAAGAGAGATCCAGGAAAAGGAAATGAAGACGACATGCTTTGTTCTCTCCCACACCATCGAGCGCTGGCCTTCTCTTCACCCTCAACAAAAACTCATTGCCCCGAAGCGCAGCACCGAACCCCCAGCTGCTCCCGAGGAGCTGCTCCATGGTCAACACTACAAGATTACACTTGAACTGGGCAGCTCCCAGGCGTGTGTGCCTGTGTGTGAGTGTTTGCTGTGTAACCTTTGTTCCTCTGTGACTGCCCCCCCACCACCACCACCACCACCACCACCACCACAACAACCACCCCTGTAGAGGAGAGTGGGGCAGTGCCAGGGTCACTTTCTGCTACACCAGACACCCATCAGGCACATTTACACCACACCGGTTTATCTGAGACTGAAAATCCAAAAGGTAGGTGGCTGTAGGCTTGAGACCACATGGTTTTCTTATACTAAAGCACTGAAGACACACTTCCCTGGTCATGAAGGGCAAATTAGCGTATTGCTCAATGGTGATTTGGGCAGCTGGCGATGGATCCACCAGCCGTATGATCGATGTATGAACCGCTCTGCCTCCTGAGCTGCCAAGACTTGGACTCGAGTCAGATCTTAGTGACAAGAATTAGGATTTAAGACTCGAGTTGTCCGCTCTGAGATTTGACTTGTAGTACTTGAAACTCCCTGAAGACTTGACCTGACTTCAGGCAGAACCATTCATGTGTCAAGTTATGTCCCGGTATAATCCCAGAGCAATGAGAGATAATTACAATAAGATAGCGACATGGGGGCCTTGCATGGTCACAGAGTTCATTATTGGACCAAAAGATCTGAAATCCAGCAAAATGTTCAAGAGAGCCTTTTTTTTTTTTTTTGTTACTCGTCCTTAAGGACTTGAGGCTCGACTTGGACGTGTCCCAAAAAGCCTTTAGAATGGCTACAGGTTCTCTAAGATTGGAGTTTGTGAAACCCCATTTTGGTGCAATCATCCAGTCTGTGAATCATTCGACAGTGTGGGAGGGCGGTAATATCTCGAGGATTTAGGGTTTGATTGGAGCCACCCATTGGTGCAGCTTTTGAATCAAATCACATAGGGTTTACATTAAGTCTGGGTTATCAGGGCCCCTAAAATTCAGCTTCATTTCTGGTTCTGTTAGAAAATATGAGACTGACTGGGCTCTAATAAAATAAATTTAGCTGTACTGTAATTTCCAGTGTTTTTTTACTCCAGCGAGCCCGAGACACTGAAGTCATAACATCAAAGCCACCAGCCTGCTGGTAACAGGCAACACCAACTCACCAGGAGACAAGCTCCCATGGCAGGACACACACACACACACACACACACACACACACACACACACACACACACACACACACACACACACACACACACACACACACACACACACACACACACACACACACACACACACACACACACACACACACACACACACACACACACACACACACACACACACACACACACACACACACACACACACACGCAGGGCTCCACGCTGTTAGCTTATCTCTGATCCGCCATCTCCCTTCCTGCGGTTTGGATCTGATGAAGCCCTGCACTTCAAAGTTTGTGTGTGTGTGTCCGTACGTGCATGTGTGTGTGGATGTAATGGAAAGCACCTGCACTCATTGAGGCAGGGAAATATTTAGTGTGAAACAATGAGGGGACGTGGATGGATGAACGAAGAGATGGATGGAAAGATCGAGGGAGGGATGGATGGATGGATGGATGAAAACACCGGAGATGGAAAGAGTACTAGAATACTAAAGAGGCTGTTACTTTAAAGAAAATGTCCTCCAGTTAAAATGCTTTTGCAATAAATTCATAATATAAATACACAAGTGGGACAACACCACCTCAATCAATAATATTTTCATAAACACACATTGCAGCCTTCCTCAGTGCAGCCTCACTTGAATTAACCAGAAAAGAGCCAAAACTCAGACAAGCTGATCATCAATAAGTAAAAAGAGCTGTGGACACTGTGGTGGGTGCAACAAGCATTATTAGGCCACAGAAATTAAATTACTGCAGCTTCAGCAAACATCACCAAGGCAACAAACACACAGACGCAGAAACAATATAAACTCCACAGTGGCTGCAGCCACAAACACATATATTAAAGCAAAGACAGCTGCACAGTTATTACACACCAGGCAGACAGCAGTGCCTGTGCTGTATGTTATGCTGTGAGGCGATGCAGCGGTTGTTGGTGTCTCTGTACTCTGAGCTACATCCGTCAGACTGAGTGTCGTCGTGCTAACAGGTCTGAGCAGCAGTTAGTGAGTCTGGAGCGCCACAAAGTCCTCAACAGTCTGCTCAAGGCTCAACGTCTCTGCTCGATCAGTCCACTCTGCCTCTTTATCCCTCTGTGTTCCTCAAAGCTTCTCAGAATTTTGACCAGTAAAACGTTTTGCGATCACAGCTTTTGACAGTAAAACGTTGGAGTGGCTGCTGGATGATCCACCGTGAGTATTTCAACATTTAGCACATTAGCCAGACCCAGCATGCACCTGTTGGTCACCTGTTTGTCTTGAGTGTCCAGGCTGTGTTCATGGTGGCATTCAAACATACTATTCAAACTACGTATGGCGTAGTGCCTCTGTCCCACTATAACCGGTCCACTCTGCCTCTCTGTCCCGCCATAACCAGTCCACTCCGCCTCTCTGTCCCGCTATAACCAGTCCACTCAGCCTCTGTCCCGCTATAACCAGTCCACTCAGCCTCTGTCCCACTATAACCAGTCCACTCAGCCTCTCTGTCCCACTATAACCAGTCCACTCTGCCTCTCTGTCCCACTATAACCAGTCCACTCAGCCTCTCTGTCCCGCTATAACCAGTCCACTCAGCCTCTCTGTCCCGCTATAACCAGTCCACTCAGCCTCTCTGTCCCGCTATAACCAGTCCACTCAGCCTCTCTGTCCCACTATAACCAGTCCACTCAGCCTCTCTGTCCCGCTATAACCAGTCCACTCAGCCTCTCTGTCCCGCTATAACCAGTCCACTCTGCCTCTCTGTCCCGCTATAACCAGTCCACTCAGCCTCTCTGTCCCGCTATAACCAGTCCACTCAGCCTCTCTGTCCCGCTATAACCAGTCCACTCTGCCTCTCTGTCCCGCTATAACCAGTCCACTCTGCCTCTCTGTCCCGCTATAACCAGTCCACTCTGCCTCTCTGTCCCGCTATAACCAGTCCACTCTGCCTCTCTGTCCCGCTATAACCAGTCCACTCTGCCTCTCTGTCCCGCTATAACCAGTCCACTCTGCCTCTCTGTCCCGCTATAACCAGTCCACTCTGCCTCTCTGTCCCGCTATAACCAGTCCACTCTGCCTCTCTGTCCCGCTATAACCAGTCCACTCTGCCTCTCTGTCCCACCATAACCAGTCCACTCAGCCTCTCTGTCCCACCATAACCAGTCCACTCAGTGATGGTAACCAAACCTCATATTGACATGATGTTGAGGCTGCCGATTTAAAATCTTTCATTTGTTCTTTTTCTCCAACAATTCATCAGGACATGTTTCTTCTCTGTAACGGATGTGATTTGAAAAGTACTTAATTACTCCAAAAAGAACAAGTTGGCTACAGAAAAAACAGTTTTGTTATCATGACGGAAGTTAATCTAATCACTTTTCATTTCACACAGCTGGTTTGTTGCTAAAGCCTTATAAATAAATTACATTCAAACAAAAGTCCAGCTGGGGGGCTTCAGGGGGATGAAACTAGGAGAGGAATCGGTTCGAACGCGAGAGGTAGAAAGGCTAAGGTGGGATTGGAAGCGTGGATGGAGGGATGGAGAGAGCGAGGACGAGGGGGATGAAGGAGATTGAAAGAGGGATAGCTGTGATCAGATAAAGCCAAATAACGATGAAAATATAACATAGCGGGAAAGAATAAGGAAGAGAGGATTTGCGGCGTCTGAGGGGATCATACACACACACACAAGCCTGAGAGGTGATGGAGGGGAGGATTGATGGAGAGATAGGGGGAGAAGGAGGAGGAGGAGGAGGAGGAGGAGGAGGAGGAGGCTCGAGCGCAGTTTAGAGACAATTGTGGCAGCGGGTGAGGCAGATTTCAGCGGGAGTAAGTTCTCATGACGGGAGATTTAAGGGGTTTTGGAGCGGTTTGAAAGAGTTTGAGTTGCAGGGATACAGCAGCTCTGTTTCACGGTCATTTGTTATTCTTTTGTGAGAGATTTCACTTTATTTTACAGTGGATACAGACAGGAAACAAGGGGGGCAGACAGAGTTAGTCCGGTGCCAAAGGTCAAGCCCACAGTCTTGCAAATATAAGGGGTGTGCCAAAACATAGAACAGACACTTCATTTTACGTGGTTGTTCGTACGGGTACTATAAACAGAGGCTTTGTCCGTCCTTCCTTTTCTTGTGGGTACTGTCCCTCAAGCCTTTTCTTAAAATGAGTGAAGATATACGAGTTCTGTGTTGCCTGATCTTGCAAAAGAAAGAAGCAACCTGGTCTGACTTGGATCTCCATAAATAAAAAGAATACATTCAATATTTTTATTTTTATGCATTTCATAAGAAACCACCTCTGAAATGCTGCAACTTTTAATTTTACATTTGTGTTTTCAGCCAATATAACCTTATATCCTTGCACATATTTATTTCACACTAAACTAGCTAAAGAAACACAATTTTGCATCTTTGCATCATCACTCACTCGGTCACCTGTGTGTGTGTGTGTGTGTGTGTGTGTGTGTGTGTGGGGTGGAGATCCTGCAACAGGACAAACTATCAGAAACATCTTTTAAAGGATTTATTAGTCAGTCAGTGGAGAAATACAGGAGACATATTGGGAGCAAAGCCTAAAAAAAAAAAACAGTAAACCACAGCGATCAATGTTTGTAAGAGACTTCAGAGGAAAAACAAGCCAAGACATTGCAGATATGAATGTGTGTCGATATTGCTGGGAAAGCAAAAGTAGGTGCTAAAGAGAGTTTGTAGTTTGTTATTGTAGCCAGTAAATCTTGTGGTGAAACACTGTGACCAAGTAGAAACACTATAGGAAACCTGATGGATGAAAATCTGCTTATTAAACTTTCATATTTAATTTCTTTCATTAAATTCATTTCTACACAAGAAGACTTTTTTGACTTGAACAGTTAATTTAATACACTAATGAGCACAGCCTGATATATCTGCACTTCCAAGCAGCCAGAAACACACATTAGATTTATTCTATTGTACAATTAACGCATCCTCATCAAAACCGTAACCTCAAGATACTTTCAGGAGATTCAAATGAGAGGTTAAACTTTATAACTGGTGTCTTTAGTCCAGCAGCAGAGTCTAGACTGTTATATGAATCTATGTTTTATGGGTGTTTACTATACGTTAATGAGGAGTCATTCATCAAAAGCGCTAATAAACATTGCTATATAGCCTATTTAAAGTTTCAAAGTAGTAGATGATTAGATCAGAATCAAATTAACACTAGAAAAGTGGACACACACACACGCTCACCCTTTTTAACAAGAGGTCACAGGAAGGAAGGGCTTGTTTTTACTGAGTGGAGTTGATGGTCTGATCTTTGAGTCCCAGAAGATGATGAGTTAAATGGTAAAATGATTCACACAC
The DNA here is from genome assembly GCF_042242105.1 of Pempheris klunzingeri. NCBI lineage: Eukaryota > Metazoa > Chordata > Actinopteri > Acropomatiformes > Pempheridae > Pempheris > Pempheris klunzingeri. Next base: position 24,691,917 of record NC_092020.1, on the reverse strand, counting down.
ACTACTGAGGAACCTCAACATCTGTGTGAATCTTCGCGGGGAAACAAAAGCTTTCATTTGAGTTTATCCCAACATTAGTAATGAATTAGAATATTTCAAAAACGTGCACACACTCCTTTGTGTTCCCAGAATGAAAATGTTGTTTCTCAATGTGCAAGTTATTAAGAAACTAAAGCTGCGTAATAACAGAGTCTCTTCTTCTCGTGCCAAAACTAGATGACTGATACCATTAAACATCAATAGAAGTCTGTGAGTCACAGGCGCAATTAATGGAAGTGATGAAATGCATGCACATCCACACAGTGTTTTCCTGGGGGTTGTTGGGATGTTTGTTTTAGAGAAGGAGAGTGAAAGACAGATGGAGAGGAATGAGTGCGAAAGGGGCAGAAAGCAGAAACGTAATCCAACAAGCGAGTGGGAAAAGCTAAATAACGAGCTTTCATTTGACAGAGCGGGAGAAAACCCCTTCTGAAAGTGGCTTATTAGATTTCACTGTACTTTGCTCTTAAAAGCCGAGAGTTTGGGACAAAATTATATGTTTGAGAGCACTGTTAGCAAAAAAATCTGCCTGGAGTAGCAAAAGCAAAGACATTTGTCTCAACTGTGGAGCGGCCGGCTATTCATTTTGAGCAGAAACCCATGTAATTTACTGCTTTCCCAAGCACAATGTAAACTAAATTACAGGTTGTAATACAATGCATGGCTTACATTGATAACAAGGCCGTTCGGCTACAAGGGGAAAGAGTCAGAGGGTTGGCCCGTGCCCATGTGTGAGCACACAAGTCATTATCACATATACACACACACCCTCACACACACACAAATCATCGTCAAGCTTAAGACGACACTGTAAACTTCGCCGTGGAAGTCTATTAAGGTCAGATCTAGTGATAATCTTTGCATTCGTTTACTGGAGCGAGCACAGAGCGCCCAGGTCTTTACAGTTTCAGCTAAACATTTGTTAGAATTATTTAAGGTCAGAGCAGAGGAGGAGGAGGAGGAGGAGAAAAAAAAAAAAAGGTTTACATTGCTCTGCCCGGGCCCTCGATTTCCTTTCCCAGGATATTAATGAGGAAATGACACACACTTGTAAAGAAAGAAAGAAAGAAAGAGGGGGAAGAAGGAGAAAAGAAAGAGGGAGTGAGGGATGTAGGTTTCAGGGGGATGAGGGCTAGTGATTAATCCTGCTTTGAGTCGACTCCGCCGGGAATTCCATCAAAAGGACGGAGAAAAGGGGATTTTAATTGCTGTTCCCTCCACGTTTCCCAAAACGCTTACCTACCTCTGCCCTCCCCACCACCACCACCACCACCGCCCGCCCTCCACTCCATCCCCTTTCCTCCGCCATCCTGGTGAGGAGGGGGGGGTCGCCCTGGAATCCGGCAGGCCTCCCACCACACACACTCAGACCCAGAATTACTTTCAGATGTGGGGTGAAAGCAAAAGGTAGGTGTGTGCTTAAAATGCCACCTCACCCTCTCCAGCCTGTGTGCAGCTCCTCATTTCTGCATTCAAACGTGTGTTTATCTTGCTGTCACATGTGTCTATGTGCTGGAATCCCACCTGTATTGAGTTACAGCCTAATGCGAGATCCTGTTAGAGCAAAGCCGTCGGTTCCACTCGGTGTGTTGATAACCTAACACAAAGGATTGACCCTTTCATGGCTGTTACATTCGTCTGGATGGCTAAAACTGCCAGCGTGATCCTGCCACATCTGGTGGACGCGTTTCATCCCTCTGCTGTAGTGACTGTCAGAGTGGACGCAGGGGAGCCATCAGGCGCCCTCGAAGGAAACTCTGCGGTTACCCAATAAAAATGAAGAATAGTTTCATTTCAGTATTGTTTCACCTCTCCGTCAGCCGAATCAGTGGATGTGCTAACTGTGCATGGGACCAAAGTGGCTCTCCATTTGAAGCTTACGGACCTCCTGTTCTCCCGGATCCTCGTTAACTGTTAGATATCCTCAATTTATGATATTCCAAGCATTCCAGGAGTTACTTTTAAAGGGGCGCTCCACCGATTTTTGGTCATGAAGTTCAGTTAGTTCGTCACGGGGAGTACGAGTCAGCATGTGAACCGAGGTCTTTAATGTCTGGAGGAGCTTTTCTAATGTCAGCAGGGTTATCTCACCTTGGGCTTGGACACTATAAACTTACATAATATACACACCTGTGTTAGAAACTCAGGCACAGAGTTTGAAAAATGTGGGTGTTTACCAGGCTGTGGAAAATCTACCAATATGGGAAACGTTTATTTGGAGCTGAACACACACGGGAACCAAAAAACAGGATGTAAAGATATTTTTCGCTTTAATGGAAGTTCAATACTAAATCCCTGGACCTCTTTCAGACAGATTTAGTCAGTGATTAATATCCATCCATCGTCTATACCGCTTATCCTTAAGGGTTGCAGGCGGGCTGGAGCCAATCCCAGCTGACTTTGAACAAGATATTAGCGACTTATACACTTGAATTTTTTCTTAACATTAAAAAATGGACCTATTTGAATGTAAACACGGCCAGATATCTCTTTGAGGTTACTGTGACTCCACCCAGTCTTTAAAACATTGCTCCATCACATTCGGGTCTTTTGGGGGTAGCGTTTCTAGCCTTCTAGGTGGATTGTATGACTGTAGGACTGTTAAATGTAGATGTGAAAACGCTGTCTGCAGCAGCACCATTATTCCATTTGAACAATCTGTGAAGTTATCTGAAACAGAATCCCTAAAATCTCATGCTGCACAAAACATTAACCTTTACTCCCCATGACATTAACGGTTGGTCAGAAACAGAGTGATGTCTAACGAGTGGGTGGTGTCAGGTTTAGTGTCCTTCTCAAGTGTCTGTGGAAACGTGGGAATGAAAGCTGTTAATATCCAACAGTGTTGGACTGTCCGTCACCACGTCGGCGTAACCGATGGACACCGAGCACAGATTGGCGATAAATAACCATCCATCCTTTCGATCCATTATATTTTCATTGCTTCTTTTTGGCTGAACCTCATCCTCTGATTCACCTCAGCGTTCCCCCCCCCCCGTACTTTCCCTTCAGATCAAACAGGATCAAAGTAAAGAGGTTAGGGGAGGGGGGTCTTTAAGTGGAGATAAGATGGGAGTGTTTGATTTCGGCCACAGCCAGAGGTCTGACTGTCATGTCATGGATAGATGACTTTAACAAACTCCCCTCAGATGAAACCACCGGGCAGTAGTCATGTAGCTCCGCCTGTGGCATCATATGGCCTTCGTTAGAGATAAGGGCCATTTTAAATGTGCTGTGCTGTTGTCTGTGGATGGATCTTAAAGGGAAAAACAACATGTATGTTTTATTTGTCTTTAAATGAAACAGTCACCAAATATTCTAGTGATAATTTGATGGTCACAGTTTATATACACGTGTTTGTTATTCAGATTCAGAGAAAAATAAAGAATCAGATTTCAGATTTTATATTGAAATACAGTTTTAGATCTGAGATAACACCACCAGCATATGCACACACGTACAGTGTCTGCTCACACACACTTGGCATCATATGGTCCTTGTTAAAGCCACTACAAGCAATTTTTAAACTGGTTATGAAACAGCTTCAGTTTAATACTGATGCCTCTGTATGACCTACATAAATCATCCAGGCCATCAGTTCTGTTTTGTTGATCTAAATGCTCCTCCATTGATCCGATTCCCCACAAATTAGACAAAACAGGTTACTGTAAGCAGACTGGAGGAGCCTGTGTGTTTACAGTTTCACAGTGAGCAGTTAAGCCAGTTAAAAAGGAGGTGAGGAGGTTTTTCTTTGGAGAATTTTCTCTTTTTTTTGTGTGTGATATTTTGTGGTTATGGCTGATACTGAGGCAGGATGTGCAAAGAGAAAAAGAGAAGAACTGACCGAAAGGACAAAAAAAAAGTCAGCTGATGTAAAGAATTGCAGGATTTAAAAGGATTCAAAACCACTCCTCTTCCTCCTTTTATCTAAAATACCTTGCAAGACGTGGTTTTACATCGATATACACTACTCACTAAAAGTTAGGGATATTCAGCTTTCAGGTGAAATTTCAGGATGAACCTAAAATGCATTCTAACCTTTCCAGGTGAACTTAATGTGACCTTCTCTAAACTTTTGAATGCACATGTCCAACTGTTCAGTGTCTCAGTACTTTCTGCACCAGCTGCTGTTCTCTAACAAGAAGCTTAACAGCAACATTCACAACAGGTTTGATCCATGAATCCACCAATACATTTCCTGCTTCAGTTAGAATTGGTATTTCAACAGTCCTCCTCATCCTGCTGTTCACATTCTGACATCATGAGACCAAGACGACACCTAACAGTTGATCAGCAGCACCTCAACACTGGAGGCTTCAAACAGGAAGTCCTCAGACGGAGGTGTTCACTGAGCTTAGAGGGTCACAGAGTGTCATCAGGAGGTTGGAACAGTGATACAGAGACTGGAAGAGTCACAGAAAGGAGAGGAGTGGAAGTCCTTTGGCCACATCCCAATTTATTGAGACACCGAAAAATTTTTGTTGTAGTATACCTACCACTGTTGTTAGCTTTTCTTCAAATAAATTGTTTAAAATGAAGAAATTACCTTTGCATGCTTCTACTTAAATGCCCTACTTTCATGATATAATATCACTGTAGCATTAACTTTTTACATTTTCCATATATTTCACCTGAAAGTTGAATATCCCTAACTTTTTGTGAGTAGTGTATGAATCAACATTAATGGTTAAAACACAGCTAACTAACTAAGATCTACCAGGAAACACTACCACGTTTGTCCACAGGGGCCGCCAAAATCAAACCTAACCCGTGATTTTGTTGGGAGGTCAGCTGCAGGATATCTTTTCTGTTGATGTTTGCAGGAACAGAGTGTGCTGTGTTCTGGGTGATAGCATCTCCATGTCCAAACATATAACGGAGCAGCAAGTAGTGTTTATGTGTGTGAAATACTGCTTACATGTAACTCAGTAAGATAGAAATTTCTGATAATGTGTGGATTGGTTACTATAGACGAGGGTCTCGTTTCTCCTGAATCACAACGCAAACAAATCTTTTTCATGCTACTCAGCAGAAATAATCTTTTCACAGTGTGGTGTGGATTTCAGTTTTGAAAGATTCAGGCAGTAAAAAGACAGTAGATGAGTCCAGCTGCAGAAAAAGACACAAGGCTCAATATTAAGTTAAACATTGATTAATATGCTAATTCTTGATCTGTAATCACAAATCAACGTCTGTTTATTTGTACTTCAATATGCAGTTAACTTCACTTCTGAAAAAATGTGCATTATATCTTTAATGGCTACCTCTTCGTGTTCATAATCATAAAAATTGTTTTCATGCTTATTTAAACTCCTGTGGGATGTCGTAATGGAAACTTGACTACAGAGAAAAGCATCATGGGAAACTCACTGCTTATTTTTTTACTTTTTGTTTTTGCTTATTGATTCTGTTGCTGATAATCACATGCAAACGCCCACATCCCTCTCGTGCCTGCCCTGTAAATATGAAGCTTGTCACCACCGTGAGGTTGCCAGGCAACCAGTGGAGCCTCCAGGAAGTCACTGCACTGGACCAAGAAACAGTCCAATAATCAAACATGTCATTATTATATTTGTGTTTTGGTATAAGTTAAAGTGTGTCCCCTGTTTCCAGACTATATGCTAAGCTAAGCTAACTAGCTGCTGCCTCATACAGACACGAGAGTGAGTCTTTACATCTAATGCTTAATGTTGAACTATTCCTTTATTATTCCTGGTGTCTCTGCAGCTCCTTCATTGGTTTTGCTTGCATGGTGACTTGATGGTGATTTCTTACTCTGCACTGTATTATCTGACCTTAAGACTTCAAGGGCTAAAAACATGTGTTTGCTAAATAGAAGTCTGATATGTATTTGTGGTTGTAGTTTTAAAAAGTGAAGCAAAAGAAAAAGCATTTTTTAAATTCTATTTTGATGACATTGTCTCCAGGGTGTGGGTCAAATCGAGCCATGAAACCATGACAAGGCGTATGAAAGAAAGAAAAACTCCCCAATAAATGCTTCTAACAGAGAAAAGATGGAGGACACCTCAGGGTGAACACATTTAGATGAACCGAATCCTAAAGATAAGGATATATAAAGTTAAATCTTGTTGCACGGCCTCACAATAGTGTGGGAAAAGATGGAAAAACTGTATCTAAACAAAAAACTCATTATGTCCTGGTTTCATGTGTGGTAAAAACCACCGGGTAGGAGCGCATTATTTTGCCTAGTGTATAATGGGAAGCGCATGTAGAAACCCATGTGGAAAATAAAACACAATTCATATTCTTGCAAATAAACTCCAGAGCAATATGCGTGTTATCGCTGCGGCTGCATGGAAGTGATAGCAGACATTTGTTTTCTCCTCCATAAAAAATGGAGAGAGCAATGTTTACGGACAGCATGTAGGACATAAAATGTAAACAGGGAGACGGCGCAGGAAGAAGCGCTGCGGCGGCACATTTAATTAAATACAGCCACAGGGAGATAAACACAAGACATCGTGAGAACAAGTGGGATGTTGTAACGTGTCTTTATGATCAGATCTCACAAGTCACAGTGACAGCGCGGCCGCAGGAGAGGAGGCGTTGGCCCTCATGTACCCGAAAAACACCTCCTCAGCTGGTTTTTGATCAACTTATTCTTCATTTGTGTGACTTTTATAACTTCATGATGTGTAAGAACGACAAGTGTTAAAGTCTAAATGCACAACAGTTGGACTGTACTTACTTTCTCAGCCTTGTGTGGTCTCAAAGTCTACAATCTTTAGAATTAGACATTATTGCAAAGACAAACGAAGCTCAGCTCCTAAGAAGCATCGCATCAAGAGTTTGTTAGTGAACTCGCTCCTCCTCCGTGTCAGGTATGCTTCCAGTTAGCAGCCGACAGGAGCGTCAGATCATAATCAGCACGACACTTGCTGGGACTACCCAGAAGCCCCTGCTCATATGGGCTGCATTACCGGTATCTCTAATTGGCTGGCTCCCCTGTGAGAGCTCTGCGCTCTGATTGGTGGAAACAGTATTTCAGTCTGCTGGCTACTGTGAAACTCCAGAAGACGTGAGGTGTATTATGGTGACTCTGTACTTATGTGCCTGGATATTCAGTGTAGATTACTGCTCTGTGTGCACATGTTGTTTTTCCTTGGAAAATGGAAAGAAAACATTCTTGATATTCTATTTAATGAACTCTTGGTCGCTTCCTCAAGGCCGTAGCCGTAAGCTTGTGGGCTCATAAAAAGCAAAATGTTGCTATATCATTTGTTTTTAGAATGATCCTGCACCCTGAGATGAGGCCTGTGTTGTATTCTCTGTAATTCAGACGCTCTGCCAGCCTCCTCGGTGAAATCCCATGATCCTCAGGGAAACATTCCCTCTAGCCCTCAAACAATACCAAGCCCTTCTGGTACATATTTTACAACCGAATGGTGTCATGTGCATGCAACACTGCCAGAACACATTGTGCAGGAAAAAATAAAAAAAAAATATATATGCATGTTTTCATGTGTACATGCACACGCTAACAAAAGAAAAACACACAATAAAAGTCAATAAAAGTGTTTTAGGATGCTCAGGAGAGCAGCGTTTTAAGACTTTCTTCCTGCTTTCACTCCTGGATACCAACACTTAGGATTTCAATTACTATCATTCTGCATCTGTGTGTGTGTGTGTGTGTGTGTGTGTGTGTGTGTGCGCGCACCGCTCCTCCATCTGTGCATGTGAGTCTGGAGCACAATTAACGACCTCTGTTCTCTGGTAGCCGGCAGCCAAGGTGGAATGGTTCGAGTTAGGAGGAGAAATGGCGTGAAAAGAAAGCTTAAAAAAAAAAAAAAAGAGGAAAGAAAAAACACTAAATGCACTCTGGCTCCATCGTAGTCTCCTGTGACAGTGCAGGCTGAAGCTTTTGTAAGCCTCATTTCCACCCAGCTTACTCACTGAATTTAATGCAACACTTGTGGAATAAAGTGATTTTTTTTTCTCTCACCTACTTGAACTTTGCTTTAAGGTACAGTACTTTGACACCAGAAGCACAGGAGCCTTTGTGGCTCCTGTTATTGTTGATGCGGCAGAGAGTGACAACACTGGCGGTCGCTCGTTTAAGCTCGCTCAGGCACCCTCGTGCAAACAAACGCACATATAACACAGCTGTGAAGGACGTCATATTTACATGTATTGTTCAGCTGCAGCCTCTAGTGGCTGTAGGGATCATGATGGGAGCAGAGGAGGAGTCCATGAGGAGCAACATCCACCCTGGAGACTGAAACCAAAAGTCAGTGTTGAGTTATTTCAACTTACTTAATGCAACTTAACTTACATAAGCATAGAACATATAACTTGGCCCAGTAAAGCCAGCTCATGTTCCCAGTGAGTGAGTGAACGATCCAACGCTTTGTAAGAACTTCACAAATCACTGGAAGCCACAAATCAAAACCAAACCAACGTGTGACCATTTCTCAGCGTTAACAACGTTCGCCATCGTATGAGGACTTGTTGGAAGTGCGACACAGTATGTAAATGCTCTACTGTAACAGCGCAGGATGGTGTTGAGTGCAATTATCGAGTCAGCCAAGGAGCAGAGCAACAATACGATCCAGAAAAGGAGTTATTTGATTGATTATTCAATCGGTTGCTAAGAGGAGAGATCACCTACTCCAAATAAATCCTGCCTTCAGCTCCTGCTCAGACTCTTAACCCACTTCCAGATTCCTCCAAACGCTGCCTGCAAACCGTGACCTTGAGTTGAGTTTACTGCCGTGGAAGCACAGTCAGACTCCAACCACAGTCGGCGTACTACTGCACACTGAGTTAATCACACTTTCTATTAACTTTTATTGGTTACACACATGTAATGACGTTTAATTGAGTAGAATGTACAGAGTTTAGGGCTATTTTTCTTAGACTTTTGCTGCTTTGGATAATGTCCATTATGGGCTCGTGCCAATGTCGGTACAATGTGGTAAAAAAAAGCATGAATGGAGCCACACACACACACACACACACAGCACACACACACACTTTCAGTGCAGTAGTAACTAGTGTAAGAGTCATGGAGGGATTTACTCATTTCTTGATCATTTTATTTCCATCTTATCTTTAGATTTTATTTTTTTTAAATGCTTGTAAAAAGTCCTGCTGATTGAAAATTACATTTGTTGCCAGTAAGATTTAAATATCACCTCTTCCTATAAGAAGGAATGAATATTACTTAAAGGCAACAGCATGCATTGTGCTACAACAGTGCTAATGCAGCAAGTCACATAGACAAAAGGTGGTGAGCTCTTACTGCAGGAAGACAAGACTTTTGACCCCCACAGGCCATCTGATAAATCAAGTAAAACCAAAAGATTAACCTGTAAGCTCAAGAGCCTGATACTTCATCTTCATCTTGTTACTCTCCTTCCTATTGGTCAGAGAGGTCGAGCAATGAGCCAATCAGGGATCAAAGGCATGCTGCCTCAGGTTGCTCGTTATACTCGGGGACATCAAGAGGAATCGAGAAATGAAAGGAAGGGAAACTCAAAGCGGATGAGAAAGAACAGAGGGAGAAAACGGTGGGAAAAAAAAAAAGAAGTCTTTTAAGGTAAAAGTTAAGATTAACGATGAGGCGAGAACAAAACAGAAACAGGCAGACAGAGAGAGGGAGAGAATAATGTGAGTGAAATGTGGAGAGAGACCAGTTTTTCTGAGAGTCTGTAATTGTGAAATTAGTCTCAATCATAACACTCGTACTTTCACATTAGCCAGAACACACACATGTTTAGTCTCTGCAGCAACAGCAGCTACACACAGGAAACACACACACACTCCAACCGCAGACAGTTTAATACAAACTACAAATATTGTTGATATCTTAAGACTCAAATTTGTGATTGTGGAGATATTTCCTGGAGGTCTCGTGGCCTGAGAGCACCTGCTCACTGTTTCCATCGGCTTTATTTGTTTAATAATGCCACCACATTACTCTTCCCCGACTCTCGCTTTATTTTAAATGGATCAATGAGTAGAAGAGAGTCAGATCATTTCCAAACTGGGTGCGGAGTGAATCATGTTTGGGAAAAAGTCAATCTGTCTCTGTCTCCGTCTCCCCGGCCCCTCATCAGTGGGAGTTTCCTAAAATATCAGCCTTTGCTTAAACACTGCGGACAGCGCTGGTCAGCCTTGCAGCGTGAATGAAACTTCTCAGGGTCTAATGACACTAAATATCACATTTTCCATCCATGCTGGCAACTCACCGTGTGTCCTGACAGCTGCTAACAGGGAAAAGATTTGCTGATGTTACACTTCAGGATGCTGTGCCAAACTCAAATCTTTTAATGCAAGAAATAACAAAAAGCGATATTTCTCTCTCATTGCCAGAGTTTTCTTATTGTTTGTTTCTTGGGCCTGCCAAGCTCATGAAACACAGCTCACGAGTGCTCGTCTTTCCAGCAGTCACCTCTCAAATCTTCAGTTTGTGAGGGATTTGAAAATGGATGCTGTGAGTTCCTTTAATGTGCTGTAATAAGGCAATCAGATGTTGACTTATGTCAGGAAAGTTTAAAGTCTGTTTCCTAACCAACCTACTGCGACTGACAAGAAATAATCATTATACTGTTTACTTTGGAAAATGCCGGGACACCAGCAGCTCAAGACCATATGCTTATATTTTTCCACATTTAGCTTAAAAATGTCCGTCCCAATATAAAGATTGTCAGGTGAACACATCAATGTCAATGCCACATCTACATACACACTGACACGTCCTAAAGAATGACATTCATATACGATATAATAACCTAAAATAATCGGAAATTATGGAGATTAGCAGTGTGTTTAATGGTGGAATTGAGCTGCCAAATTAAAGCATTTGCTTTCAGCATAATATGTCTCCCAACAGTATCTGCCTGTACAACTAAATCATGGTGTTTAAAGCAGCTCAAAGCATTCAGTTAATCTTGGGAAAATACTATAATCTTGCTTTAAAAAAAAAAAGCATGAAATTGAATCTGTTTTTCACCATTTAAGCAAAGCAAAACTAAGATTTCCTTTAACTAAATCTAAAGTCAAAATGCAAATTCATAAACTCTCCATCCTGAATTGAAATAAAAAGGTTGCATGTAGCAGTTATATTCCTCCAAAACGTATCTGGCGGAGCATCGCAGTGTGTAAACGCGGCCAACAGGAAACAGGCTTGGTGTACAGTGTTTACACCTGTTACCTGCGTCGTGCAAACTCAGTCTCTCCGATTGCCACTGAGCAGCGTCATTAAAACAATCAGGAGCTGTGCACGTCGACGGAGCCGAGCGGGAGCGTTTCTAGATGGCCGGTGTCCAGAGGGAACACATTCATTCATGCAGACACTGATTAGAAAAGAGGAGTAATTTGCTCCAATCAGACGTGGTGTTGTTACAACAGCCTCCTGAGTTGTTTACAATTCTTTACTTCTTCTCTCCTCCTATCTGTCTGTCATCACTTCTTTTTTTTCCTTCTTCTTCTCCTCTCTCCTTTCCCCTTTGCCTCTGTTTCTGAAAACCATCTGAGTTTTGCAGCACCACATCAGCATCTCTGTCCCATGTCCGTCTCTCTTCTCTCTGTTTTCCTCTCTCGTTTATCTCTGTCATCTTCACTCGGTCTCTGAGCTCGTCTCTCTCTCTCACTTTCTCTGGACCCCGTTTGACTTGATGATGCCTAGAAAATCATCCATTGTTTAAACACAGAAGAAGATTGGCCGTCTGTGCTGGTGCTACACAGCTTGGGGGTATAAATGAAACCACTGACCACATAATGACACTGAGGAACGCGATCTTCGACTAAAGCCTTTACTATAAATTCACTTAAAGAGTACCTGACATGTATTTAGAGTTTGTGGACCCTATCTCTTTCCGCCTGTCCGTGTCAGTGCCTTTCTCTGGCCTTCTTCTCTTTCACTCAGCCTCCTGCTGTCTCTTGCCAAAAAAAACCATTGCTGGAAACACTGTTTTGTAAAAAGCTATTTGTTTGTCTTTCTCTGCGCCATCTCTCTCTTTAGATGATTTATTTGACTGCATTGCGGCGCTCAGCTCCAGTTTCAGGCGGTTCGGCCAACGTAAACCTTGTCACAACTCTGAATTCCTGACTAGGCTACAGCTTCCAGGCAGAGCTACAGTGGATCAGCGCTGGATAAATACACGAGATAAGCTGCGCCAGAGCCATGCATAGCACACGAGTTCGGCAAAGACCCCCCCTAACCACAGACGATAATGCACAGTGGGGGATGCTCCATCTGACAGAGGACTGAGATGAGTAACTTGAAGTGGAGCCACAGTGTTTTGTGTTAAAGCAACACCATAACTCTTAGCAGTGCCATTTACACAGTAATATCCATCTGTTTGCTAATATCAGCTACAATTAGCCACCACATGCTACAGGCCATAACAGACCAAGTGAGGCTATAGCTGAGTATACTGAAGACTGTGTTTTATTCTCTATTAATTCAACTTATTTGTAGGTGGAAGACTTATTATTTCAACAACAGCACGGAAAACATCTATTTTTTCTTTACCAGCACCAAATAAAACCAGTCAGCCAAGGAACTCTGATCATTTGAAGCTGCACTGAAGAACACCACTGTCTAATGTGATGGATCACAACATTTCAAATCAGACTTTATTTTGCCAGTCCCTCCCTATGAACCACAGGGGTGGATATTTTGCAGATGGGCAAAATCACATTTTCAACGAGCGAGTTCCAATGAGCTTAATGCTACAATGAATCAGACAGTCACAGTTTGTTGCTCAGATTGTTGGCAGAAGCTGAAGAACGGGGATCACTGTGTCACTCAGCATCAGAGTTTCAGTGCTCACTTTCTGCTCACCAACCAATGAGATGACGAGGTGAGGGAGAGGGATGTCAGCTGGACCGCGAAGGCAGCTGACTAACAAGTAAATCCCCTCAATTTGCTAAAATATGCTAACCTGACAAATATTATATGAAATAATAAATACTGTGTCATGTTGGGCTATTATTCATCCTACAGACCACACATGCATTCACTTTCTTTACTCAGATTAGCTTGCTGTAATTCATTCGCACATGGTGAGACATTCTTCTTGAAAAATTACATCAATCAATTATGTCCAATAGATGAAACCCAAAAAGCCCAACGTGTTAAAAAAGAATGGTTGTGGTACGTCCATGCCGCTCTGGGCGGGTCTGGGCTCCCCGAACAACCCAGATCACCTGAGTCAGGTGTCGGGCAAACCTGTGAAGTCATTTCTACATCAGCGAAACACGGACTAGAAGGGAAACAGCTACCAGGTCCACTGGAGTATTTGTGTGCAGCCATGCATGTGAGTGTGCATGTCTGCAGTGTTTTGATTCGAAAGCATGCATGCATATCTGATGCATACCTGATGTGATGGGGTGTGCATGCGTGTGTGTGTGTGCGCGTGTGTGTGTGTGTGTGTGTGCCCACTAACTGTGCTGGGTCTGGGCCCGGCTCTAAGTCCTGAAAGCACCCACTCTGTGTTTTCCTACCAGTGTTTGATCAGGCTGACAGGAGACCATTGTTTAGAGCCGGCTGGTTAAATCTTTGGGACCGAGCGCTGCTTGGCAGAAAAATTACATTTCTCAGCGTTAGATACATAAATGATGGCGGAGATGAGGTCTTTCAACATTTTTAATTCCATGACCTGCGCAAGACAAGTCGCTGACCCCGTTAGCCAGGATAACAATAATAACACTGCTCTTGTTATTCAGGGACCCACACCAAAGCGCTTCCAGTCATGCCCTCGACATGTTCTCGGTCTTAGAAACCAGGAAAACACTACAGCAACAACATGAAGTACTTCTTGCCTATTTATACGTTACAACTTAGTTAATGTGCTCATCATGATTAGGAGACAATCACAGTCACAGTTCACTAACTGTAGCTGAAATTAGAGTTGATGTGGATTTTTTAGTTTGGCCCATCTTCTAGCATGGAGGGGGGGGGGCAGGGCTGATGACCTATTCTGCATCCAGCCACCAGGAGGTGTTTAAGATGTTTTGGGCTGTTATGTCGTCCATTTTTTTTATTCAGTGTGGTTTGTACAGTTTCAAACATGTTTGTGCAGCTCACTGAACAGTCCCACTACATGAAGGCACCGCTGCATGTACAGTAAAACACTTTTATTGATCAGTTTGTGTAACCACTGGATTCTGTGTGATCCACAAAAGGTTTGCGATGAAGCATCGCCCCATGCAGCTGTCTTCTGAAAGTTATGGTGCCACCCAGCGCGGTGAAACGCTGACTGTCACGTGCTGAAAAGCCACATAAGTTATGAAGAGCTCCAGATATTCTCATGGGGGCCGTCTCTCTTGGACTTCCGCATGTTTTCCAGCTTTAGCAAGACTGCGGTTCAGAGTCAGAGCTCTCCGGGGGAAGTCCAGACCTTTGGGACTTGGCCAAAGAATATGTCGAAGTGAGTCAAGGGAGGGTTAAAAGGGTTTCAAAATGTTGTTGGCCCACAGAGGTTTTCAGCGTGAAAATGGTTGTTTCTGCTAAATAAAACAGAGACAAATAGTTTCACTTAAAACAAATAACAGATTAGCTTGGATGTGTCTGTATGCACAAAAGGTCTCTGGTGTTTGTAGCCAACATGGCCCCCACTGCAGAAACCACTTCCCCTCTGCCACAATGGACAGAAGAACAGCGGAGATAAAGCCGGACTTGAAACACCTCAGGGCTCTCTCCGTTTCTTTCCCCCCTTTTCTATCTGTTAAATATTTTGTCAGTTTTGGATCAAACTCCGAAAAGCAGCCTAAATATAGATAAAAAAAACACTTTTGTGATCGACGATGTGGTGATTTCTGACATCGCGGCCTGCTCTGTAAATGAGAACCATGTGGAGAGCTCAGGAGCAGAAGATGAGGAGGAGGAGGAGGAGGAGGAGGAGAGGAGGGATGTCGCAGCCAAAAATGCTGATTTGTCATCCGTCTGCCCTCGCTTCATGCCACCGGACACCAGATGAGCTGACAAGGACGACCAACCCCAGCAGAGATGAGTCAGTGCTGCGGTGGAAACAAACTCTTTAACCTTTATTTACTCGGGGAATGCTGAACATGCAACCTGCTGTGTTTTCCACCTCTGTGGGACACATCCACAGCCATACTAGACCAGACTAGACTATCCTGCTCCCCTCTGGCTGCTGGGGGTCACCTGCCCCGCTCATCTCAGTATCGCAGTGCTGAAATAAGTGAGGTCATTACTCACTCTTTCCTGAGTTTAAGGGATTGAAGCCAGCGTTAGTCCGGCTACAAACCACATGGGTAGGCTTTACTGCGAGAGAACAATGGTGTTAAGTTGGTTCTCATAAAGTATATTAAAAGGTGCTACTTGTAACATTTTCTTTCTCAAAATTAAGACCACGTTTCCCATAAACCCTGTTGCTTCCTGTGGCATGTGAATGTGTTTTTAAAAGCATGAAGAAGGCCATGCGCCGGGAACAGCCCTTGATAAACTGCTCCAGGAGGTTTTAACTGTCATTGTGCATAACGGTGGTGTTGCGATTCGTGCACAGTTCAGATTTTTACGCCTTGCAGCTATTTCTCCTCGAGTGTGAGGATTTCCAGCAGCTCATCCACCCATCCGTTGTCTATAGTACAACCATTCACACTCACACCTACAGGTCATTTAGGGCTGGATTCAAATCTGGATCCTTCCTGCTGTGAAGCAACAGTGCAAACCAGCACACCATCGTGCTGCAACACTTCCAGCAGTTTCACAGCAACATTTTCCTAATGATTAACATATTGTGCAAAATTAACTTTTTAAGGTCTTTTCAGCATAAAAATGTGTCCCCATGTCCCTACAGACTACCAAACTATAAGAAAAGACCACCCTCTCTCTCTCTCTCGTGTAACTGCCTTTTCCCCTCACTAACGCCACCGACACATAACATGAAGACGCTGAAGGACAGAGTGAAGCAGCAGATTGTCTGAAGGCTCAGTTTTAGGAAAATGGAACAGAAAAATAACTTTTTTGAACATTAAACCATGCAAACCTGTTCTGATCGAACCTCCCAATACAAGTGTGACCATGACAAGAGCAGAATACGGGACCGTTAATACACACACACACTCCAAGACTCTCTCTAAATCGAAAATCCAATTGTCCAGAAAGTCATAGAAACATTTTGGACTCACTCAGTCTGTATGCAACAAAGCTGCATCCTCACTGCTACACCGCTGCCTGCTTTAATGTAACTGCCTCCACCTCCCCGGCCTCCTCTAAGGGGGAGTCAGGCAGGTGAGCCAGAAAAAACAAGGATGAACTGGGAAATTATTACAAAACTAATAACGACCATAACAAATAAAAATATACCCTGGAAAAGTAAAATCTCTACTTTCATTCATAAAGTAAATACATATGCTTTTGTAAACCTGCTACTGTCCTGCAACTGTGTGTGTGTGTGTGTGATCAATAAGTGAGCGTAGTTTTTCTCACATGCTTCTGCTGACATGATGTCGGCAGCTTGATTAAAGGACAGCTGATATCCTTAGATCAGCGGTTGCCATGGTAGCTAATTGCCACAAATTGCCCAGAGTGTGGCGCCCATTTCCTCGTTAAGTGCTTAGGGAGGTCGCAGAGGCTAACGTTACCCCAATCACACCAAGTGCTCTCAATCAAGTCCTCAGATTACCGGGAGTGCTGCCGTTGCCTGGGAAGGATCAAACAGAGGTTTTCATTTTTTCCTCTCTTGTCTCTCGTGCTGAATCTGTTTCCGTCTCTGAACGAGACGCCTCTTCCTACTTTTTCTCTACATACAGTAGAGTGTGTGTCATTGTGGATGAGAAAACAGTGGAACTCTCTCTCTCTATCCCAAGAGAAATCATTTTCACATCCGTCATCTCTACAAATCGTGTCCCGTCTCTCTCCGTCTTTGTGTTTCTTCAATCTAAACTTCTTCCTCACGTCCCCTGCTTATCCTCTCCTTCCTCTCCATTTCAACTCCTCGTTTATCTCTCTGAAAGTTTCCTCCTCTTCCTCCCCCACCCACCTCTCTCTGTGTTTGCCTCCTTGATTTGCGCTGCCTGAGGCCTGCAGTAAAAAACCAAATGATTGCAGTTTTATGATTTTTACAAGAGGAAAAGTGCGGGTGGAGGGGAGGGTGTAGACTTTTGGGAGGAAGCAAGGGGCTGGAGGAGAGAGGAGGAGGAGGAGGAGGGGGGAAAGAATAAGACATAGGAGATGGAAGAAAGGAAGAGGACAGGTGAGAAAGAAATGGGAAAACAGTTGGAGGATGAGCGAAGTGAAGGAGAAAGGGAGGTAGAGGTGAAGAACGATGGAGGAAAGAGACGAGTCGGTCAGAAACAGAGAGAAGAGTTGGATTAAGAAAGAGGGGCGGGCAGGATGGAGGTCGGCACTACAGCGGGAAAGGTCAAAGCTGCTGTAACTGTTGGCTCTTTGTCAAAAACTCGCACCAATAGATTATGTTTCCCAAGACGGAATATTTAAGACTTTTTACGGTATTAAAAATATGTGAAAAATGACTTGGTTGTCATAACATTTGCACAGGAAAATGTTTGTAAGAAGGATGGCTCCTCTGCCCACCTCTCACAGAGCAAGATTTAATGTGTGCCGATGTCTGAATGACTAATGATGCTTCTTCCACTGCTCAAGCTGAAATTATTTAAAAAAAATTTAAAAGAAAGCAGCAGATTTTTTTTCTTCATCACCTCATTTTCTTGGCTCAGTTTCAAAGCTTTAGTTTTCACACACACACACAACTGAAGCTTTGATTTGCACAATGCAGGCGGACACATTTACACACGTCTAATATATGCAACTGTGCATGAAAACACAGACGCAGAAACATATTTTGGAGGTATGGTCTCACACACACACAAACACACACACACACCATCATCACAAACACACACACACACACACACACACACACACACACGGTCTCACTGTGTAGACATGCACTTGTGTCTAATTCTCCGTGTGCTGACTGATACAGACCACATAGGAAGGGAATGTTTCTGCTTTACATCAATTCTGAATTATGAAAAGCCCAAACACACACACACACACCACCTGCTAACACACCATGCACACACACACACACACACACACATACACACACACACAGCGCTCTTCTTTCCTGTACATAGATTTTATACACACTCTCATATAAAGTACACACACAAACACGCCTCGCCCATTGTCTTATCTGGCGTGTTTTCTAAGTTGTATCATGTTTCCCATGATTCCCTGCTCCGTTCTGTCGTCATTTAGTTGCTGCACAAACAGTTCATGATTTATGAGGCTTTCATTACAGTTTCAGGTGTTTTCTAGGTGCTGTTCCCATCTGTCATCCGTCAGTGGACTTTCTGATCCTTCCACTAGGAGTCTCCAAAGACGAGAGCTTTCAAAACGTTCCTTTTCCTCTTCTTTCTCTGAGAGGACACACACAGCCGATTGACCGGACTGGTTTTAATCAGGCGAGTGTTGCAGGCACGCTTCACCAAACAATACACTTAAATCAACGTATCGGTGTTCAAGAAGGATTCTTCAATGATTCCTGTCTGAGATTTAAATTCTTCTTGTTTTGTATAAAAAGCAAAGATCCCAAAAAACACTGAATTGTTTTGCACGCTGTGAAGATTGTGGAGCACAAAGGCAACTCACATGGTGGAGGACAAAGTGAAAAACTAGATAAATCAGCAATATTAAGGCCAAAAAACAGAGTGCAGTTCGATAGCAGACGGGCCCCCGAGGAGCTGAACAACAAATGAGGTTTGTGAAGCACAAAGTCACAATTATTTAGTCGGCACCGAGCAGGACGTGATGATTTTAAGCATCTTTAAATGACAAAAAACACATTTTCAGCATAAGAAATACATAAATACATGTCAGGAGATATAATATACAGAGAACAGTTTTCCTGCTGACTGATCTGTGTGTATTACTGTCTCATATTCAAAAGGTCATCACGACACCAAAGAGGCTGTAATGTGTCTTTCTCAAATCAGATCCCACGAGTCCACCAGTCGAGTATATTTTTGTTGACCTTAATAACAATTAAAGCCTCAAAGGGGCTTCTTGTGGTTAATATTATGAAACACTAAATGAAACCTCCAGAGGCCCTTAAGTTGGCTAAAATCCCTGATAAATAAATTAACCATTCAGATGGAGAAACCTGAATCTCGTGCTGTGTGTCGCTGATGGAGTGTGTGTGTGTGTGTGTGTGTTTGAGTCACATGGCCTCAGTGATGCCAGATCTGGAGATGAGACGGTAAATATCCCCATCCGGACGCTGGCAGTGGAACTACTTACCAGATTTGGCAACTCTGTCTGTGTGGTGGAAGGTTGTGCAGATGGTCAGTGAGAGGGTAAGGGCCCGCTTCGCTGCCTGCACCCTTCACAAGTGACCTGGTTCTCGTTTCTTTCCCTCAGACACAATCCTTCCAAAGCTAATATTCTGTGCAAAAACCAAACATGGGACTCGGACAGAGCTCTAAGAAGCAGGTTTTGCCTCGCGCACCTTCATGTCAGCGATCTCTAGAAGAACTGAAGTGGCCAGGAACATGTTGTTTTGAGCAAAACAAAGTCCCGATCCAAGAGTTGTGAAACCATATGACTCTTCTGAGACTCCAACAGGCCAGTATTTACCTCAGTATTACACTTAGCTCATAAACATCTTTTCATCAAGTATATTCAAGACAGAAATGTGCAGCAAAGCACTGAGGAGGCGTTGTTAGCCGCCGACATCCCCAGCATGCAGGCAAGAGTTCTGCCAGCTCCTGTCATGGGCGTTAAGGATTGTATTTACAATAACTTTTGGTCCATTTAATAGAACTTCACCGAAAATGTGCACAACATTAGTGGAATCAGTAACGCTGTGCAGTATCTCGCTCTGCAGTCTGATTGGCAGGGATACATATCACAAAAAGGGAGACGGTGAGCCGAAGAACAATTATAAGGCTGAAGAACAGCTTTAATTTGAGACTTCTGGGTTACATGCATCCAGACAGACGGACACAGAGAAACACAGACACGTGGAAGAAAAGGAAAGGAAAGAAAGAGCATTGTACAAAGATCATGTACTGTAACTTCAAGGAGGAGGTGATGAGGTGAAATAACCAGAAACAGGATTTCTGCCCCATTTATCAAATATCTGATATCTCCTCCGGGGAGTTCCCTGACCACCCAGCCAATGGGTTTATAGTTTACACCACTATCTCAGGGACTATCTGCTGTATCAGGGGCTGATCACAGTCTTGACACAATAACCAACATATTTAGAGAAGCTGCAGCTGCCCTGCGTCAGTCTTCCTCCCTGGATCAGGTGGTGGAGGACATGTTGACTTTCAAACTTCCAGTAACTTCAGTTATCACTTGGAATCAGATTGTAATTGCTCAATTTGTTTGTGGTTGAGAGACTAACAGAGGCCACATGCAGGCCAGTCGGGGATGGATAAGCACCTTTACTGCCCAACACGGACTCTCCGGTCCAAGTCTACACTTTCAGAAATGGTAACGGTTCTACAAAACAGACCACCAGATGTCTAAAAATACACCCACGCTGTCATCCTAAACACAAAAGCAGGCCTCATCAGTTTGAAATGATTATAATCTTTCTCACCAGCATGAAACTCTGAGGTCCTCACAACATCAAGGAATCAAATACAGCGTCCATAGTAGGAGATATTTCTGTTTTCCATGTCGACTGACGTCATTTACTGACATCATTGACGTTATTTCTGTATCCTGAGGTCATCACGGTTACTTTTTGCTGCCCTTGCCTACAGTCAGAGTCAGTTAAAGTCACGCTTCAGCTGTGTGTTGTTTTTAGAGATGATGTAAACAGGCACATTAGACTTTGTTGATTATGCTTCATGTAAGATCTGATGGTTGCAATCTGGGTGTGTAAACTGAATCCAAATTACAATCACCTTCAAATCATCAGAAGCTTCAGACAAAAGCAGAAAACTCATGTGAAATGTGTAAACACAGCCAGCTTAAGCCAATTCATTTTCAATGGAGCACAACTGCAGGCAAAAGAGGATGAAATTCACCTGATACACGATAGTGACAGTGAAAAGGTGATGTAATTATGAGACAGGAAGTTCAGCAGGTGAGGCTGAATATGTGTGGAGGGGGGGAATCTGTACTGTTGTTCCTGGGATCCCTCTTTGGTACAGGCCTCTAAGATAACAGGTACAAAGCAAACTGAAGGGCTGCGTGTCACAAAGTCACGTAAGCTGATGGGGAAAGTGGTAGGCTGGTTGTTTTCACAGTGTTTGCTAACAAGCACGCTAGCATGACGTATCTGCAGTGAAGGAGGATTTGTTTGCTTCCAGCAGATCTACAGGGAAAATGAAGAGGGACTGGGCTAAGTAGTCAAATTAACACTGAGAAATCCATGATGGAAACACCCTGCTGGGCCTGAACAATTATGGTGCAAATGTCTGCACAAGAGAAGGAGAAAGTCTTTGTCTACACTCCACCACCAGAAAGAAATGATCAATTACAGAGAAGTGTTTTCTTGTGTGCTTGAGGGTGAGAACGCACGGCCACATGTGCATATATTAAAGCTGAAACAGGTGAGCCACTGAATGATTAAACATATGAGCAGCTGCAGGTGCATGAACAAAGAGCCGCTCGTCCCTGCAGCACACGCTGTGTATTCATATCGCATCTGCAATCAGGGGCTCATTTCACATGTTCTTAACGCTCTTGCTGTTTCATTTCTTTCTTTGTGTTTTCATTATGCGTCTGATCGCCGCCATCAAAGAACGAACAAGTTCCAGATAGTGTGTTCATAACCTGCGTACAGGGACAGGAATTCATGTAACACACAAGCTCATTTCCTTTATTTTCTCTGCTCTCGTTCTCTCTATCCATCTTCCCACAGCATGCAGAGATATTTCTGCATGCATGCTGTTTCATGTATGACAAAAACCAAGAAATATGGAACAAAAGTCGGCATAATCAACCTATCAGCACAGCTGAAAAGGTCAATTTGAGCTGTTTTTGTATGTTTATTTCCCCTGTTGCCCTCTCTATCCCTCTCTCTCTCTCTCTGGTTTCATTGCATTCCACTGATTATCGTCATCAAAGAAAAAATAACAGATTACGCCCAGATGTGAGCAGTCACAGTTCAAGAAGCAGGGTGGATACACGTTAAAAGATTTTGACCAGATTTAGTCGCAATTAGAGAAACACAAATAACATAAATCTAAGCGTATGTCATAGCTTTTCCTCGGAGGCTCTGCTAATCCAAAGCCGTATCGCTGTGGGTAACATTTAGTCTAATTAGTTAGGGAACTCTTGCAGGCCAAGTTTATGCTTTTGTCAGAGTTGAGGTAATATAAACAAATGGCTCATGAAGTATCTCTCCAGTAAAATTCACATTATTAACTAGTTTAATCACACGCCTGCCAAGACCGCCACAACAGCAGTTACTCTGAAATCTAATGAAGCTGCAGGAGTAATCAAGTTGGTAAAAGTGAATAAATAAATGTATTAGGGAGCATTAAATATCATGAACATGACTGAAGCAGCCAAACTAGTGAATGGACTGAACGTACATCATACTGCACACATAGGCCTTTATACAATATATATATGGTGGGCTCAGCAGTGACTGAATGAGTAACAGTGAACACTTGTTTCATCATTACAGTGTATTCAGCATATCAGTGCTTATTCTAACCATTTGTTCCCTGTTCAGGACGTCGTGCAGCCCCGTCTGCTGTACCTGGCTGCTTCGGCATGTGATCGTAATCCCGTTGGAACGGGATTTAAAAAGGTGGGGCCATGGAAGTAAACTGATGGGAGAGCAGTGAGCAGCCCAAACTTATATTTACTCTCAATCTAATCAGTTTAGATCAATACTGGTGCAACAACTGTTTTGTTTTTTTCCTGTCTTCCTGTCTGCCACCATCCATCTATCATTCTGGATCAGTGCTGGAGTCCGTCTAGAACCTGCAGCTTCCTGGAGTCAAACTAAAGGCGAGCTTTTCCCAACACTACATATTATTTACCAACCATGAGGCCAAAAACAAGAGTTATGCTGCTCCAAATCTTTTGTTTTTAAAAAATATATATATTTTCTTTCTGTGAAACCCGAGGTCGCCATGTAGACGCTGATTTTCCAGAAGATATCCAACACTGTTTGGTGTAATTTCCACCATGAACTTGAGTAATAAATAACGTGTCTCACAATAGAGGACTGTTAACAAAAACACATGAAGCATGTTTGATCAAGGTCTGATGTATGAGACTGAAATTACAGTAAACCTGAATAAGAGAGCCGGGATGTGCCGACTCGTCACAGTCCAGACTATGGACTGATGGTTCTGGCTGGGGGCACTTGGTCTTACCTACAGCACACATACAGGTTAGTTCATGTCCTCCCTCTGTATGTATTACATCCCTGTCTCACATAATAAGAAATGTGACGCTCGCTGTTTACTGCAGAGGTTTATACTTGGCAGGATGGGAAAGTCTTTGAAACAGCATCTAGAAATAATAATACCGAAGACATAAGAACCATTTTTGTGGTGTCATTTAGGGTTTGACATTGTGTTTTCCTCAGCAGTTTGGTATGTTTCCACTCTGAGCAGGATAAGAGTAAGGCATTTAACAGCAAGACCGACTCTTGAGCTTTGAACTAAGAGGGAGGAGGATGAAGATTAGGAGTGTCTTCACTCACAGGATCAGGCTGCCATTGATGCCACCGCCGGTGTTGTCGAAGATGTGATGCTTTACATCCGAGTTCACATGAGGGTAAAGCAGCGGCGGCGACGCGGCTCAGCCACAGTGAGCGAGACAAGCGAGGACAGAATGCAACAGTGTCTCTGCAACGTTAATCTAATAATCTTCAGTCGCAGGTGTAAACAAAGATGCTGCGTTCAGGATCAAAGCCGTGGGCATGGAAACGGCAACAAACACACCAAGGTGTTTGTGGGTGTTTCATGCTTTCATGTGTGAGTTCTACTCCTGCAGGTTTCTTTGTCTCCATCTGTCACATACATCTGTCTGTGCATGTGTGTGTGTGTGTGTGTGTGTGTGTGTGTGCTGCCTGAGAGTGTTAATGTTTGTGTGAATGAAAGCCGTTTGACTTTTTAAACCAATTAACGATGAATTAACACACAGTGAAGACAGAGTCATTTCAGAAGCATCTTTTAGGTGTTTGTTGAAATTCCCATAACAGCCTGAACATCCGTCAATACCTAAAATAGTTTGACAGAAAAAAGAAGTAAATCTGGTGTCTGTAGCGGCCGCAGCACTATAATAAGCCCGTCCAGTCGTTTCATTAGACCATATGAAACCTGCCCGTCTACTTACATTCCTGCACATCGGTGCATAATGCAGCTGACCAGATTCTGCCACGAGGCCGAGGGCTGCAAGACACGCAGAGAAAGTGCGGCCAAAATTAGAGGCACAGTGGAGAGACAGACGAAGCTCACACCCACTGAGCCGGAGAATGAGAGAGGCCCGTGGCCCTCAGATCTGTGGACCATGACCAGGCCTGTACCGCAGGTTTTTAATCAAAGAAGCAGATATTCTCTAACATGGTCGCTCATCTTTCCTGCTGATGAACATCGTCTATTCAGAAAAAGAGGAGTGTACCTGAATACCTGGAATAGTTTGCCCTCTGTTGCACACTTAAACTTTCATCAACACAGCGAGCTGAGGGTCTACGTTTAGCCTTTCTTCTCTATATATCTAGTTTAGGAGAATTTATCTGTAGCTGCTCCTCTGTTTGTGTCTCCACAGGACATATTTGTGCTTCCACTGTACGCTCGGTACCTCAGGGGTCACCACACTTCAGCATCAGAGAAGAAAGGATGTTTTCTCTGCCGTTGCTGGGGAACTATCACCGCTGAGATGGCCTATCGCGGGCACAGACAGGAGCTCTATTGTGAGAGGTGTGCCGTTAAGGAAGCCGATCGCTGGGAGAAGGAGGATGATATCAGACAACAGATGTTGATCTGAGCGCAGAGCAGGGTCTTAGCGTGGGTGTTTACAAGTGAGGCCGAGGGGGGAAAGTGCCTCTTTGTTGAGTGTGTGAAAGGTAGAGGTATTGTGTGTGTGTGCGATTGTAAAGATGAGAGGCGGAAAACAAGACCAGCAGCGTCGTATCATTCCTGGGTTTTTCCTAGTTACCAGAAGACAGCAGGCTTTTGTGCAGATAAGACATAAACACACACTTCCCTCCACGATGCTGAGGTCAGCACGAACTGCCAGTAACTAACCGTCACTGACCCATCTCATTCATAAAACACATGCTGCTAGAACAGCTTCTGCTGCTTTTCCCACAAGATTCGGGGTCGTCTACATACTTTAGTGGGGTTGACTGTAAACTGCACGGTTCCCAGTGTGGAGTAGTTTTTAAATATTACAACAATCGTGATGAAATTCATCGTTACTTATTTTGAATATTGAAAAAAAACTGTATTCGATAGATAAAAACTATTCTAAAGATGCCATTTGCAGCACATTCTGTGGTCTCTATTTCTATTTCATGTCAAGTGGTTGACAAGGGTAAAAAAAAGGATCAAAACAGGGCTGAAATGAGGCAAATAAAATTAATTATTGCTCATAGTGTTCAGGTGTTTGTATCATATAAAGTCAAATAATCACTCAATCAATCAACAAGCATCATTGGAAAGAGCATTTTAGTTAAAAGAACTGCACACATATTGAATGCTAAACAAAAATAACAGTTTATTACTGGAAGGTGAATATTAATAATAATAATTTCCATCATGATTACATCTTCATATTTTATTAAATATCAGACATTTCATCATTTTTGGGTGCGAGTTCCTACAAAACACCCTCACAGTTAATTATGAAAGAAGGTTTTAATAAAATGAAGGAAGTAGTGTGAGCTGTTGAACTTAATAAAAAAGCTTTTCATGAGGGTGAGAAAGTGAGGATGGAGCCAACACATCAAGCTGTAGGGCTGCACCTCCAACATGCAATAAAGCAAAGAAAAGCAATATGATCGTGTGTCTGCTGGAGACCTTTGGAGACCTGGCTTCATTTAGAGAGGACACATGTTTGCACATTTACAGCCGTCCAAGAACGACTTGTTTTTTAGCACCAGACGTCACTAAATGTCTGTTAGAGGAGCCCATTTACATCGTGAGGTTCTTTTGTTATAAAAAGAGTTGAACTGCACCTGAGCAGAAAGAGATTTAACACAGACAATATGGTTTATTTGCAGATCAACATTTCTTTTTCTGCTTGTGTTTTCTTGCTATTCTTTGTTTTCAGGAACTCGTCTGGGATGCATTCATGTCCTGAAGGCCTGAACAGGAGTAGAAGCTGGAGACACATGCTGTCATGAGGTTAAAATAATCCCGTCCAGATAATTTGGTTCTTTGAACGCAGTTTGAGGTTTAATTTGTTAATAAAGCCATGTTCTCATCTAAAATCATATTTATAATCAAGACGAAAGAAAAGAATGAGTTCATGCACGGGGTACACCCCAAAACATCTGTGTCAGGAATAATAATACTAAACTTAATTCACGCAGCTCTTTTCATACAGTGGGTGTACCTCAGAGTGCTTTATAACAAGCAAAGCAACAAATGAATTAAAATAAAACAGACAAATGTAAAAATGTGCAAATGCTGCAGGATAAAAGCAAGCAATCAAGTGAATAACTAACAAAATAAAAGCCGCAGCAAATAGCAGGAACAGGCACGCTAAGAACAATAGAATATGTGCGAGACAGAAATAGAACAAAGGAAGGAAGAAGAGTAAAAAAACATGTTTAAAATGAGAATAAAACCGAGGAAGAGTCACAGAAGTTTGCAATTGTCTTTTAAATAGATTCACAGAGCTTGTACTTCTTATAACCTTGAAGAGGAAATTCCATAGTTTATGACCTCGAATTTAACAAAGTGGCAGCAGAGGGTCTAAGAGGAGGAATATGACGTGAAAAAGAACTAATAATGAAAACATTTACAGTCCTGTAAACACTTTACAATCAGTCCAGAAACACAGTGGTGGCCGGTGCAGGGCAGCTAAAACATAATATTATATTCCCTCTCTCTTGTTCGAGTTCTGAACTGTTTGTAGTTTATCGATGGATCGTTTTGAACAGCCTGAGAGAAAAGAAGAGCATCGCAGTGATCTCATCTACTTGCAATAAGCGTGTAAGCAAGTTTCTCAGCATCTTGTTGGGATAAGAGTGACCGTGTCCTGAGATGACAGGAAGCAGCTTTGGTCACCTTCGTTAGGTGGGATTCAACACTGAAGTCTGAGTCTGTCTTCTACATCATTATAAAAGCACCTAACACGAGCAGGTTAGGGTTTAAGGACTCGTTGCTCTGACAGCAGATCCTCGGTCCACACAGTCCCAGGCTCACATCTAATCGGCTCAATCAGGCAGAGCTGATCAAACATGTAACAGTGGGCCTCACGCGACAGGAGGAAGTCTATAAATGCATTAGACCCAGTCACACTCACTCAGCGAGTCGTTACTGTAACTACAGCATGAAGGAGGTCACTCAGTTTACCTGCTTCCAATTTAACTCAGAACTCCTTTACACCTTCAGTCCTGTATATATTGATAAACTTACTGACTTATCCATCCATCTATCCGTCCATCCATCATCCCAAAGTTTATACCTTTGCTCATTCAAGTGTTAAAGTGACCCAAACAGTTACTCTGCTCTGACTGTCAAGTGGTTTTTCTGTCACCAGACTGGACAAAAAAAAACTTTTATTAAAACTAGTTTAATGAACCAGAGGTACAACGCATGTTAAGGCATTAATGGGGGGGTAGCTCAGTGGTTCTAAATTGGCCTATAAAAGCAAAGTAAAACGCAACAGAAACCTGAATCTAATATAAAAGCAGAATGATGAAATACATACAGGCTGGAGGAGCCAGTAAATCAACCGATTAGGCCTTTGCAGGAATGGTAAACAGTATAAAAAGTAATGGCTCTCCGCATGGGCTCATGTGTGACTTCACCTACATTCATATACTTTCATGAGTGGACTTGCGAGTGTGTGTGTGTGTGTGTGTAGCGAGTAATAGGCAGTAAGTCAGACTTGTAGTTAATTCTGTGGAATTCCTGTGGACCTGTGGCAGCGCTCACAGCCAATAAATACAGCCTGTTAAGCCGGGCTGATAACTTCAGCGCAGGGCTTTACAGGTGGACAAACACAAGGTAACTCTGGGTCTCTGAGTGTGTGTGTGTGTGTGTGTGTGTGTGTGTGTGTGTGTGTGACTTTTGTGTTAGTTTGGATGAGATAAAGAGAAATTTACCGGTGAACAGACAGGCGGTTTCCTGCAACAGCTCTGTCAGGGGAAGAAGAAGAAGGAGGAGGAGGTGGTAATTAGTCACGTAGTGCTGATAGTGAATGAATCTGAAAAATGTGGCGGCTTGTGGGTCGTTGTTGCATCTAAAAAATATCTTAAAACACAAAAAGAAGCTGTCAGTGCTGAGCTGGTCACCAATAACACAGTGTGCAAGGATGAAAATCTGGCTTCGGCCTGGATAGGATTCTTACATCTGGCCTAAACTGGGAATAAGTCTCTCTACATACACTGCGTATTTGGTCCTCATAGTTTCACAAGGGCTGGGTCTCATTTGTGAAACTGCAAAAGCTGAAACAACTTAAATCCAACAGTAAAGTTTGGGGAATGTAAAGATGTTTTTCTACTAAACCTTTTATTAATCTAACAAAATATGTCCCGAAACAAACTCAATGCACTGCAAGATACCCGTCTAATAACTCATATATCTGGAAATATCTTGTAGATTAATAAGCAACAAGGCCAAGAACTGGCTGAAGAATTGAACACCAACTTAATACACCATAGTTTTGATGTGACAGACACCACATGTCTACTTAGAGGTTTGATAACGAGGCCAAAGGTTTAACTAACGAAACAAAATAACTAATGAAACCAAAAATATTGGTGCGTAACAATGTTGGCAACTCCGTTCAGACAGACTTCATGTTAAAATGTCACTGATGCACATTGTGAGCTCGTGTGGTGTGTTAGTACACGTTTTACAGATTTCAGTCATATTTTTTCTCTGTGATCGACTTTACTGGGAGACAAGTTTAAAGACGACAAAGTTCAAGTTGATGGCTGAAGTCAAAAATCTATGTCAAAGTCTCTAAACAATGTATTTTGCTGATTTTGACTCTTTTCTAGATTATTTTACTTTCCAAAAGGTGAAGTTCATCAGGCCGAAGGCTCAGCACACAGATTTAGTGAAAATAACGCCGAGTTGTTATGTTAAAGAAAGAACAGGAAGTAAACAACTGGGAGCTTTTGGCTCATGTGCCTTCTGTAACCTTTTGAATCAATACAGAGCGATGATGTATTCCATCCACGCAGCCTTTAATTAATAAGGAGGGAAGGAAGCCGGTCATTTTGGGTAATAAAATCCTACACGTGTGAAAAAGGGTAGCGTCTCGAATGTTTGGACCACAAATTGGACGAAAGTGTGCAAAAAGACAGAGGCAGAGGCAAAGGTGGTACGACAGATGGAAAGCAGATGTAAGAAAAGAAAAATATACTATAAGAGAAAATTAAGCATCTAAAAGTTTTAGCCTGAGAATGAAT